>NC_136491.1:138092993-138292993 GCF_053919585.1 Euprymna scolopes | reverse complement strand
GATTTCAGTTAGCAGTTTCTCTTTGTTACGATATTATGTCAATATTTTTTTCTTGTCGTTTAAATGTTACTAGCATTAGTAATTCTCTCAAAAAGAACGTAAAATACCAGACGGGCGATTGGTAATTAAAACATTTACATGCTCAGATTTTTATCTGTCTTTTTAAATTGTACTAGAATCGTAAACCCTCTCAAAAATGACGTAAAATATCAGACGATACAGGTAATAATAAAGTTTGTTTAAAAAATATAAGAGTCCATTTCTGGAAAAGGTAAGGAGAATATTATATATATATATATGTGTGTGTGTGTGTGTGTGTGTGTGTGTGTGTGTGTGTGTGTGTGTGTGTGTGTGTGTGTGTGTGTGTTTATGTATGTATGTATGTATGTATGTATGTATGAGTGTATCTATATACGTGTGTATGCGTATATAATATATACTAAAAATAGCACGACTGAAACTTAAAACGAAAAAAGGGAAAACTAATTACTAATAGGAAAAAGTCCAACTGCACCCATCCTTTTCACTACTAGCGACTAGGTATTATCGTATAAGGGAGACTTTCAACTCATACTAAGTACAATACTTTGTTCTTTTTTGTCCTCGTTATTATGCCGTCTGTTCATGTTCTTTATGTATGTGTGATAGTGCACAATGCCTCTCAACTATGTGACAATTAAACACTATAACTCTGACAGAACAGCAGGTAAAATAATTCTGGGCTTGGTGTTGCTTAAAACACCATAACCTGAAATATGCAACTCACAAAAAATACGTAACGTCGGGCCCAGATTAAAAATCTGAGTGTCATGAACGGCAGGTGCTCCCTCGATCATCATCCTGTGAATGTTGGCTCCTCTTCTAATTTCAGAAACAATAACACTGACACACAGCACGTAAGTATTCCCTCTAATTTCAGGTACCAAAATAATACAGATAAAACACAGGATAACCAAAGTTATCAACACCGACCCAAAAAACGAAGAAAGAAATGGACAAAAAGAAAATAGACTGGTAATGGAATGCTATTACAGAAGTCATCCCAAAGACCGAGGATATCGCAAACGGATGAAAAGTTATGGAACATACATCAGAGCAAAGAATTGCAGACCAAGCGAAACTTATCCCCAAGAGAGGTTGGCTCTCAAATCTAGAACTGAATGAAATACAACAAAAGATAAATGATGGAAGAGACGAGGAAACGCTTCTCAAATCTAGGAACTCCAGAGGAGGAAGAGCTGCAAATCTTGGATACACGAAACATAGAGACCGGGACTTATGAAACAACAGAACATAACAAAAATGAATTAGCTTAAGTAGAAAATATCGAGAAAGTTATGAATGAGGAAAAAACAAAGATTCTATCCTTAAGAAACCAAAAGTGGAGAAAACTAAAAACTAAAACAGGGAAGGTGAACTCCTCCCGTAACTCCCAACAGAGACTATTACACACCTAACAATTTAATTTATGCAGCTGCCAAAACAGTAAATATAAAGTTTAAAGAAAAAAAAAAGACTGAGAAAGAAAAAAGAAACAACAAAACATGAATGGGAATTGAGGCTTAAAACCCAGATCAACAAACTAAAGAATGAAACCAAAGTGATAAACAAGCTGAAAATAACAAGAAAAGTTTGGAAAAGTAGAAATGTGACCAGCGAGGAGAGGTTCAATAAGAAACAGGAAGAAATGAAGGATAAATTAGCAGCAAGATTAAGATTAAGTGGCGAAGGCAGTACATTGACATTATGCTAACAAATGCATCTTGAACACACAGACAAATGGTACAAGTACAAACAGCTAGCCATACTGGAAAACGAAAATAGCAAGATCCTATAGGACATGAATACACAAACGGATCAACATATCCAAGCAAGAAGACCAGATCTCATAATAGTTAACAAGAAGGAAAAGACCTGCCAGATTGCAGAGTTTGCCTCGCCAGCAGACAATAGAGTGAAGATCAATGAGATGGAGAAGCAGAGCAGTTACACGGAGTTGGCCAGAGATCTCAAAGGGATCTGGAAGATGAAGCAAGTCAAGATAACACCAGTAATAGTAAGCGCGCTAGGAACAGTACCGAAAACTTAAAAAAAAAAGGATGGGAGATATTTGAAACAAACTGATGGCTGAGAAGATACAACGGATGACAATAATGAAAACTGCAGAAATATTAAGGAAAACCCTCGAATGTGGAGACTAACACACATGAACTGCAGACACAAACTGGATATGCAGAAACGGCTACAGATGTAAAACACAAAGGAACACTACATGGAATCATGAAAACTGAAACGATACCCCCCTTTTTGTGTATGTGTATATCACCATACACCAGCACGACACCAAATAAGTGAGGGGAGTCAAGGAGGATGGAAAGACCGAGGAGAGAAAGCACTAGTCAGACCTTCGCTAGTTGTGCAAAGACTTCTGAGCCTAAATTCCAGTGAAGATCAATGATTGCTGCCACGAGAAATCAGTGGTAAGCGGTTGTTGCGATAACCCAAATTTATTTGCAAAGGTTATCAAATAACGTGGAGAGTACTGGAAGTCTGGGTTGATTTGTCATTCAGAGTTCATGGAACGCCATAAGTTGCCCTCAAAGTGCAATCCTTGATGATGATGACTTGTGTGACTATTCCTAGTGAGTAAATAGTAATGTGGTGAAGTTGAAGGGTAAAAAGTTTTAAAATTGGAAAGCGCTGAACATGTCAGAGTCCAGGAATATTGGTTATAAAAATTACCAGTTGTTCATGTGCTTGCTTCAATAATGCTAAATGACTCGACAGCAGGTAGCTTCCCTGAGTGGCTGGCAAAAGGCATTATAGTCATGAAAGATAAGATAAAAGTGATAAAATGACAAACGTTAGAACAATCATTTGCCTCTCAGTTATGTGGAAACTTTTCACTGGCGTATTGTGTGAAAGTATCTATGATCATTTAGGCCAAAACAATTTGCTTTCCGAGAAACAAAAAGACTACCGAAAAAAAAGATCATTCAATACTAATGATCAGCTTCTGGTCGATAAAGGAAACTGTAAACGATAATCTGCTAACTTTGTCATGGACTGGTAGGATTATAAGAAGGCATGAAAAGCCAGGTGACAGCCGAGTACAACAGAAGATTAAATATTATTCTTAAATCGTATCTCCACGTACGGAATGCAATATATACCATCATCACCAGATATATCGTTGGTATACTTGACTGGAATGTAAATGAATTAAAATGTTTTGATACAAAAACAGGAAAATGCTTAAAATTTATGGAATTTTTGTTTAGCTACCTAAAAAAAGGTAAGCAAAGCTTTCTTAGTGTTGAAGATGTAGTAAATATAGAGGAAGGAATTATTTATCTGAAAGTGATGAAAGATGCTAAGAGTCAGAGCTTTGCAAGGAAATGGGAAAAATTATTCGGAAAAAACGACAATGTATTTTTTAAAACTATTAAATTTAAATATACTAACAGCTAGAATTCGTTGTTACGGGTGATTTTAAAAAGTCTACCAAGAGTACTTTATTAGCACCCCAGGACTATCGACTCACATTAGATCCATCAAACGCTACATCAATAAAAACTGTAGAATCACCGATGTGCAAAGTGCGCAATGAAAGCAAGGAAACATTAGGCATATTTTATCAGAATGCCCCATGCTCAACTGGGATACGACACAGTCGCTCAGGTCTCACACTAGAATATATACGAATATATATAACTCTATGAATTAAACCACATTGGCAGGTTGTATAAACATAAACGAGAAGTGGCACAAGAAAGACGACAATATCAAACATTTTGGTACACGTGCATACAAATTGATAAGATCAATGAATATTCCAAACCTGACATAATTTATCTAAACAAAAACAAAAGAATTGATTCGATCATTGACGTAGCCTGCCCTTTTCAAGAGCAAGAACAATAAATAATAAATATCAAGATCTTAAATGGGAATTAGATTATAGAAATATAAAGAATGTCAAACTGATTCCCATTATAATTGGAACGCTTGGATAATAACGAAAAGTCACTAAAAATTGCTTAATCAGATTGACGAGAAAAATTCTTTTCCAATTTTGCAAACGGCTTGATGTTTAGGGATGGTGAAAATGTTAAGGTACATCTCGAATATCGAAAGTCAAAGACATTAATCTTATATTCAAAAAAATCCAACTAAAAACATCCTAAGGTTGACGCTACTATGAAATAATAATAAGAAGAAGAAGAAGAAGAAGAAAAAAAAAGAAAAAGGAAGAAAAAGAAGAAATACAACAACAACAACAACAACAACAAGAAAAACAACAACAGTAATCAAAAAGATACGGAAACAAGAAAATTGAAACCAGAAAAATGTAACTACTTAGACAAAGAAAGAATGGTCGTCTCAGTATCGATTGGAACCACAGCAAAAATTCGAGAAGGGTCGAGGAGGACGTAAAGACAGAGGAGAGAAAGCACTAACCAGGTCTCCACTGAATGAGTGCCGAGAGGACTGGGACTGTTGAGAAACTTATTGCCACATAAATTCCAGTGAATGCCAGTTGTCACTATCAGCGAGAAGATTATTCTAGGCGGCTGTTGCAATGATGCAAATAAAGTTTCATAGGTTAACGAAAGAGGTGAAGAGTAATGAAAATCCGGGGAGACTTGCTGACACTCAGATTCCAATGAACACCACCGCTTATTGTCAATTAACAATCGCTGATGGGTGAGAATTTCAGTGAGTGAATATTATTACAATTAATAATAATAATAATAATAATAATAATAATAATAATAATAGTAATAATAATAATAATAATAATAATAATAATAATAATAATAATAATAATAATAATAATAATAATAATAATATTCGCTTTAAAATTGTATCATTTTGGTTTCAATTCAAATTGAAACAACAAGATATGAATAGACGAATAGATACAAAACACTAGTAAATAAACTTATATGCATAGCTAATATTTTGTTTTTATTTACGGGATTTTTTTTTTCTGTTAGAGCTAAAAATTTGAAATAAAGGCGTATTTGAATAAGCATAGATATAAGTGAATTAAGCCAAAAAAGATAGAACAATACATCACGAAATAGATAGATAGATAGATAGATAGATAGATAGATAGATAGATAGATGTTGCAGCTATGCAAGAAGAGCGGGTACGTAGCTAGTAGCTGATGCAGTTTGACTAAGTGACTTAGCTTGAAGTTACAAAAAAAAGAGAAATTTTGTAGCAATAACATAATAATAGCAAGTATTTCTATAAGCCAAAAAAAAATGTTACCAGAAACAAAAAGATAAAAATATAAAAAATATAATGATGGAAAATGCAGTAAACAACGATATGGCCGTTGCAGAATTGCACCCTACGAATAACAAAAAATTAGTTACATTAGCTAGTTTGCATAGCTACACGGACAGAATCTAGAAACCAAGTAATGGAATTAATAAAAAAGGGAATATTTGGCATGATGGAATTTACAATAAGCAAAATATGGAAATATATTTACAATAAAATTAATTGTAAATAAAAGAATTTGAAATTTAGTTTAAACAAAAAGACCAAAACGTTAGAATATTTGAATTTAAAAAGTACGAAAATAGTTTAACACTAAACAAAACTTAAAATGTTGACCTTTAAAAAATTACACAATTACTTTGGCGAAGTGGGTAAGCATTAAAGACCAAAGCGATACGATATTAGGTAGATATGAGTCGGAGGAGAGTTGCCAGTTAAGAGAGAGTTCACCAGTTTTACGTGCTAAGGGGACTAACGTCCTATATGTTGAAACTAGTAAAGCTAACCTGGCAGGCGACTCCGAGCCTCATGGAACTTGGAATTAAAATTTTATAAAAGTTGCCATGATGTTCCTTTGCAGAGAACATAGAAACAGTAAAAGAAGGTATGTCCCCTTTGTTTGTGGATTGACCTTTTTATGTACGTGATTCCATAAGTAGGAAAAATGTTTTTGTTATAAGAAGAGACAGTGTGAGATCCAGGAAGAATTACTCGAAGAAGGGTGTCAGTTACGGAGAGATCCGGAGAGATACTTGACAATAGATGTTGATGACTTACGTCATAGAAAGACAAAGGAACACTTACGTCCAATATGTAGGGACTGGTAAAGAAAACCTGGTGGGCATCTCCAGGCTTCACAGAACTGAGAAATAAAGTTATAAAATATAACCAGAAGTATTGCTTTTACAGTCCAGGTGCGATTCGTTGGAGAACAATTACATTGTAAAAGGTATGTCCTCTTTGTACGCCATACAGACAACTACGTGTTATTTGTCTCGTATATTTGAACAGTTTAAACGTGTAAAAAGCACGTGCACACCCGTACACCGTCAGTGACAACACTGAATTTTACACATACAAAAGAGAGACACATATTGACGTTATACATACATCACAAGGCGACACAGCGCATATAAGATTATACATTCACGGTTAAAGACTGTACATATATTTAAAGATACACTTTGATTCGAATATAAACCCGTTATACAACATACATGTTTTGAATTATAGAATATATGTGTGTGTGTGTGTGTGTGTGTGTGTGTGTGTGTGTGTGTGTGTGTGTGTGTGTGTACCCGCTATATGAGATAGATAGATAGATAAAGATAAGATTTAGACAACATAGGGCCAGCTATTCTTAACCATTTATACAATTGTGAAGATGCTATCCAGGTACGAAATTTGGTCAATAAGAAACAAAGAAAGGAAATATATATGCCGATGTATGCTGATATCCGTAGATACCAGATAAACATTAAATTTGGCATGATGGAAGAGTCAATCATATTTAAATTATTGGAATATAAGTAAGTGGTATGCGAATAATAAACGTTTGTCTTTATTTTTTTTATTTTAGCTTTAATGTATTATCTTGATTAATCCTATTATTTCCTTATATGTTCCCGCTGGTAAGTACAGCAGATGTGTTGTGCATGGAAATGTATGCATCGACAAAATGACACATTTTTAATCAATAAAATTTTATTCAAAATAATATATATATATATATATATATATATATATATATATATATATATATATATATTCTATAATATAAAGCTGAACGTCTGTGTGTGTCTGGTCACGAATAGGCTCCTATATGGTTGACTATTATAGAGAACTGATCACATATTTTTTTTACAAGGTGATCACCTCTTATTAAGGCCCGGAAGTCACTCAGGGATAAGGGTTATTGTATGTACAGTACGTTAGTGTGGGGGTTTAATAAAAATGTCTACTAAAGGGAGCGGATCATCAGGAATTTGTTTATGTTGGACTTGAAGACATCCAGGTTGTAGTCAGGTGGGAAGCACGCTGAAGAAACAGAGTTCCACAGGTGTGCGGTTCTAAGAAAGAAGCTTTGTTCATGGAATCTACGTTTTGGTTTAGGCACGGATAAAGAGTGGGGAAAATTGACAGTGGTTTCAGCTAGTCTGGTGTTTTTCGTAAAGGATTTGCGAGGGGGGACTAGAGATTGGAGCTCAGACGAGCATCTGCCATGGAAATAACGATAAAACAAAGACAGGCTCGCAACGTCTCTTCTGTGGGGGAGAGGTTGCAGGGTAGAGAAAAGGGCATCCCCCACTAAGCCACGAAGTCTATTTTGTACACTGTCAAGGCAAGATAGGCTGTTTTTAGCAGCTCCTGCCCAGATATGGCAGCAGTATTCCATCCTTGGGCGTACTTGGCTTTTATACAGATAGAGAATTGCATCAGTAGTGAGATATCTTCTGGAGCGGTAGAAGGATCCCACCATCTTTCCAGCGACCGTGGCAACAGACTTGATGTACGTGTTCCATTTCAGATCACGAGTAAGGGTCAAGCCCAGTAGCTTGTAAAAACATGGGGCTTCTCCTAGACGAGAGCCTTCCATTTGCATTGATGCCAGATGGAGATCAGAGCGTTGATGATGTAAAGATAGGAGCTTGGTTTTAGATGCATTAAAGGTAACCAGCCACCTCTTCCCCCACTGTACCACGCGCTCGAGATCAGAAGAGAGAGAATCAGAGAGAACTTTGTCATTTACAGCCTTTGATGTGTTGCCGTAGATGGTCGTGTCATCAGCATAGATGTCAACGAATGATTTAAGTATGTGTTTAGGGAGATCATTGATGTAGATCAGGAAAAGAGTTGGGCCCAGGATGGACCCCTGAGGGCCTCCAGCATTAATACTGTGGGCCTCTGATTTCTGCCCATCAACCACTACTCTTATGAGCCTATCGGAGAGAAATGATTTAATGATTGAGAGAACATTACCTGTGATACTGTAGCTGGAAATCTTGTGAAGTAGGCCTTTATGCCATACTTTATCGAAGACCTTTGATATGTCAAGAGCAATTGCCCTGGAAAGGAAGCCTTTGTCAAGAGGTTCACTAATCCTATGAGATATAACCGTTAGCACATCTGCGGTAGATCTGGCAGAACGGAAACCATATTGCATTAAGAAGGTTATTTTTGGTGAGGTGGTTGACTATTTCTCTATTTAATATGGATTCCAGCAACTTACTCATGACACACAGGAGACTTATTGGTCTGTAGTGAGAGGGAGATGATTTTTTAACTGAATTCTAGAATACAGGGCATACCGATGATGGTTTTCCAGGGTGTTGGAAAGCACTTCTCCTTAAGGCAACGCTTAAACAGTTTTGTAAGTATGGGAGCAAGTTCAGGTTGAAGCTTTTTTAACACTATAATTGGGATGCCGTCAGGGCCAGTTGCTTTACTGGAATCAAGGTTCTTGATTAGCTTGGCGACCTCATGCATAGGTATGTTACCTAGCCTGTTGTGCATTATAGAAGGAAATATGGGGAGTTGATGGCCTTCGTCGCATAGGGTATAATTAGCTGCAAAGTTCTTGGCAAATAGTTTGGCATTGTCTGCTGCTGACGAGATAACTTCAGGTCCATAGATAATGGTTGGGATAGAACACACACTTCTGTTCAGGATCCTATTTGTTATTTGCCAAAACTGGTGGGAACCAAGCCGTTGATCGGCTACTTTGGATTTAACGGACTGAGTATATAGCTCTCTTGCATTTTTTATTACTCTTTTACAGTGGTTGCTGGCGTTCCTGAAAGCGGCTTTAGTCTCAGTGCATCTATTACGTTAGTAGCTATGGAAAAAGTGATTTCTGTGGGCGATGGCAGCAGCACATTCTGGGGAGAACCATGGCTGGCTGTTGGGTTTTTGTTGGAATTTTTTAGATGGTATGAATCGATCTATGCCTACAATTAGCCATTCGGTCAGGTCTGATACTATAGAGGACACATCCTTTTTAAACCGGGAATGCAGAGATAGATCAGATATGAATGTACGGAAGCTATCCCAGTCAGCCATGGCGTATCGGTATACAGTACGGTGGAGGGCTACGTCTGGGGACTTATTGCATTTAATTTTTATCTTAACTGATACGACGGAGTGGTCGGAGGATCCTAGAGGAGAATGAACGGAACATGAACATAGCTCAGGGGAAGTTGAGAGAAAAAGGTCTAGAAGGCTTGCATACTGACCTGTAGTATCGGGCACACGAATGGGCTCGTGAACAATCTGAGTGAGGTCATAAGCAATGGCAAAGTCATGACAGAACCTCCCCTCATCGTCTGTCTTGTTTGAGTGGGTCAGCCATTCCACGTTATGGACGTTGAAGTCACCACAGATGTGAATGTTAGCCGAGGGATGTGCAGACAGGATGTGATCAATTTTCTCAGAAATACTCTTAAAGATAGTAACTCCGCTGTTATGGGGCCGATAGAGGACAAATATAAATGCAGTGGTGTAAGCAAGTGCAACCCGGAAGCACATATAAGGTAAATTAGGATCTTCTCTAGAGATATCCCTGCCACACGGGAAGCCATCTTTAATGTAGGCATATATTCCATGCCCATGGCGATCTTGGGGGTCAGATTTAGATGTTAAATTAGAGTATCCGTTAATTATGAAATCATCTAGGAGAATGGTCGGCCCTATTCCAGTTTCGCTTAAACAGAATATGTCCGGTTTCGTCTCCTGTAATTGGGTTTCAACCTCTGGAAGGTTGGAACGTAGACCCCTGATGTTGGAGAAGGAGACATGGTATTAGGAGTCTATGTTGGAAGATGGGGTTCTAGGTTTATTCGATTTTTTTTCTGGAGATATTTCATGTTGAGGTTTTGAGGGATTTGTGGAACAGGTCTGCATACTTGGTTGAAGCAGGATAGAGAGGGAAGGTAAGAGAAAAAGACAGGAAGTTGTTTTTTGTAGCACAGGAAAAGGTAAAGCCGTAACAATTACCCACTAGTATGGCATCGAGAGGCCCCACTAGAGACTACTGCATGGTCCAGAATCCATTCACCAAATGGCAATACAGCAGCCCCAGTACTTTGCGCCTGCTGATAGGACAGCCTCCTTAGTGGTTAATCCAAGGTTCGGGTCCCTGACTATCAGGTGGATAACGTCAGCCCAGACGAAACGTTTACCTCCAGCACCCTTACCAGTGACATGGCCACAAGGATAGACATAGACACAGAAGAAATTTCCGACATCTGATACTACTGTTCACCAAGTACTACAAACCTTTAAAGCAGCTTTTTCTTCACCCTTTGTCAGAAAAATCACTCATTTGCATGAGGACTGAGAGAAAAAAAAGGAGAAGCGAGAGTTACTGGAGCTGCCGATAACACATCCACTGCGTTATCTATTCTCCATTAAAAAAAAATATATAATGCTAGAAGACGTATCGAGACACAGAAATGGGTATGTTTGATCTGGCATAATGATGATTCATTAAAATTGTGGGGTCTGCGTACGTGCCTGGTCCACAAAGTATGGAAATAAAAAATTAAAAAGAACGTTTACAAGTGTTTTTGATATAGATGTACGTAATAATACGTTGATAATTATGTTTTAACTTAAATAGGGATGCCGTGTCTTCTTAAAAACATTTACATAACCTTTTTATTTATATATATATATATATATATATATATATATATATATCTGTTTCAGCTTTTTTGTCAGTGTACTAGAAGGAATTCAGTTGATTACAACCCTTTTTGCGTGTTCTTTACATTACAATAGTACAAACCTGAATCCGACGGCGCAATACTACACCGTTCAATACTGTAAAACTGAAACGAAGCTGTTCTGCTTGAAAAGGGCGCCATTTTCTTTTTATTCATATTTATATCGATTTTTTGCTTTAAAACACTAAAGAAATTACATGTTTACTTTTGTAATATCCCATTTTGCTGTTTCGGATTATTTTACTAAAGTAAGTAAAGCTTCATTATTTTTCAAAACTGTTTTTGTTTCTTTGTTTTTCGATATTTCGTCGATATTATTTAGTAATGGTGTTTAGCAGAAAAGCCAACAAACGACTACCCGAAAAAATAAATATACAAGAAATAAATGTTACACTTGTCAATAAAAGTTCAGTTCATGATTTTTTTTTGTTTTGAAATAGTTTTTCATGCTCTTTACTTGAAATAATTTCAGCGAACCGAAATTAAAACGAAATTTGAGACGATAACTACTTAAATTAATTTTTATATAAACTACACATGCCATAATCGAATATTCCTCAAGCACAAAATAACGGAAAACATTAAAATATGTTTATAAATAATCCTTACATTGACGGAACTCTCTTAAATTGTTAACACGGAATGCTCAGGTGCCCTTCCTTCAAATTGAAAACGGGGCACTCCATTTCAAAGTCGCTGCCATTTTGATTTTCTTAAAACCGGTTCGTGAATTAAAAAAAAGATTACAAACTACTTAAAAATACAAACCAATGAACTTTTCTACCATAAAAATAACTGTTATTGACTATGATAACATTTATTTCTTGTATATTTATATTATTATATATATATAACATTTTTCTTTGTAAGGAAACATCATTTTGTCTTGGCTACGAATGGAAACAAACTTGATATAAAAAAAAATATTTTCGCGAAAATTATCTTTACTTTCATCATATTTTGTTTAGGGTAAAATTTTTGAGTATCAAAATCTACCTCTTTACAACTCCCTCCTTTTCATAACTTATCATACTTTCATCAATCACAGTCCATTTTCCGTAGGCTGTTTTTGAAGTCAGTCAACGATGGGTACTTCCGCTAGTATATATATATATATATATATATATATATATATATATATATATATATATATGTATATATATATATATATATATATATGTGAGGAAAATAATGGAAATAATATTCGGACAAAATAGAGAAATAAAAAGGAACAACCCGTAATATGTGTTCATATATTCGAAATAATGACGAAACGTTGATGACCACATAATACGGTTTGTTCCTTTTTATTTCTCTCTCTCTCTCTCTCTCTCTCTCTATATATATATATATATATATATATATATATATATATATATATATATATATATATATATATATACGGCTGCTGCTAAATAAAAAATACCGGTCGGCGAATTGAGAAGATATCTAGAAAAGGCAGAAAAAAGAATAACTCTGCCGTGTTACATCAGGCGTGCTTGAATAATGACGTGCTGCCAATATATATATATATATATATATATATATATATATATATATATATATATATATATATATATATATTTATATATATATATTTATATATATATATATATAAAGGTGAGCGTCTGTGTGTGTGTGTGTGTGTGTGTGTGTGTGTGGTCACGAATAGGCTCCTATATGGTTGACTATTTTAAAAAAATTGATTACATATGATGATATAATGATAGAACACGTATCGAGGATCAGGCATGGATATGTTTGATCTTGCAGAACGGTGGTTCATAAAGATTGTGGGGTCTGCGTTCGCGCCTGGCCCACAAAGTATAGAAAAATAACGTTTACAAAAGTTTTTGATATAGATGTACATGAGAATACGTTTATAAGTATGTTTTAACTTAAATAGGGATGGTATAATAAAATTGTGGGGGTCTGCGTTTGCGCCTGGCCTCCATAGAATGGAAATAGGCACAAACTTTAATAAAGACTTTTCATATTTATCTGTGATAATTATGTTTCAGTTTGAAGAAATATGGTATAATAAAATTATGGGGTGTTCGTTCGCGCCTGGCCGCATAGAATGGAAATATGTCACAAAGTTTAACAAGGTTTTTTAATATAGATCCACAAAATATTGTGATAAGTGTTTCAGTGTGAACAGCTATGTTATAATAAATTATGGGGTTCATCTATTTTATTTTTACTTTCATCATATTTTGCTTTGGTTTTGATACCCCCAAATTCGAAGCTATTTCTTTCAAACCCTTCCTTTTCATAACCTATTATACTTTCATAAATCAGAGTCCATTTTCTGTAGGCTGTTATTGAACACAGTCAACGACGGGTACTTTTGGTAGTGTATATATATATTTATGTTTTTTATTGTAAATATTCCAAAAGTGATGTTTTTCCAGTTATAGCAGAATAGACAATAATAAAATAAGTACAATACCAAATATACAACATTTTTCTGATGCCCAATGATAATGTGTTTGAATATGTTTTTTTTTCTCCATAGAATTGTCTTAAAGGTTTTCTACATTCAAAAATACAGTGATAATATCTTATGTTTATTGAAGATTGCTAACGAAACAGATCTGTAACAAAAACATTTAGAAACTGTGCATAAATAGAATTCGGCGTAATAGTGAAATGAATCCAATTATCTAATAAGAAACATTAAACATGACTAAGTAATTAATTAAAGGTCGTTTTTAAAAGAATATGCAAATTAGTAAACCTTCATGTAGTTGCTTGCATATCCATGATTGAGTATATTACGAAGTTAATTTTAATAATTATTAAATAGCAAAAGTATATCTGATCTGAGATCAGAATGTAGTATCTGTTCTACTGTGCTACTCGCAAGTTAATTTGTCTTTAGTCCATTAGGGTAACATTTCTATATCAGGGTAATTTTTCCTTTTGCTTACTTCAAGAATATCACTTTTTGGACAAAGAATTTTCCGCTACATTAAAAATGACCATTCGTCACATATTGCTCTCGCGGGTAAGTAATTAAATAGCTATAGAAAATGTGGGGCTTTAATATCAATATTAGAGCGAAATCAGAAATACTTAACTTTATAGATAGATAGATAGATAGATAGATAGATAGATAGAAATGTAAACATCCCACATTATATGACTTGTTTTAAACACAGCCCGCATTTCTTGAACATCACAATCTATAATGAAACGATACATTCTCATACTAATCTAATAAGCTTCTCACAACTGTGATATCAATGATCGTCTCAATAAATTGGAAATAAAGATATTTATAAAAAGAAGAAGTCTATAACATCACTATACGTCAATAAAATACTCATAAAATATCGGAAACTACTTGAAAAACATTGCAAGCAATTTTAGTTCAATCTTGTCCGATCAATTAGATGAATAGCAGATGTTTTCCGTTCCTTTTGAATAATATAATTGAGGAATTAGGAAATGTCTCTATATATATGAAAAATAAGAAAATATAAAAACAATGAATAAAAAATAAGTGAATGTTGATTTGTATTACAGCTTTTTTCATCCGGGCTGCTGACCTTGGTCACTGATTAAGCCCTCGCAAGATAAGAAAAAAATATTTATATTTTTGTTAAAGTCCTGCATACTTTGTACATCACGAATGTGTGTTCGTGAAGGATTTTTTTTTTGTCATGAAATGTGCCCTCTCCATTAACGAGCTTTTATATAGATTAAAATTAATAAAGTGTGCTAGTATTGTACAATTAAGGTATAACATGGACCAGTTGTACCAGTTTTCAAGAATTCTGGCGAAAAAACTCACCCATTAAATTATCGCCCGATTAGCTTCCTCACACTTTTCGCCAAAATATTCAAGTCCATAATTAACCAATCTCTAGTCCATCACCTTACAGATGCTAAACTTCTGACCGACCAACAATATGGATTTAAGCAAGCCCGTACCACAGCAGATATCCTAACTGTAATCTTAGACCGTATATACCAGTCACTGGACAAAGCAGGGGAGGGTAGAGCGGTAGCTCTAGATATATCGAAAGCTTTTGACATGGTATGGCATGAGGGTCTTCTCAAGAAAATCAGATCATACGGCATCACTGGAAGAATACATAACATAATTAAATCCTTCTTAGACGAGAAAAAAATCCAGGTTGTCCTTTACGGTCATATATCTAAACAATATGATATAAATGCGGGAGTGCCTCAGGGATCTATCTTTGGACCTCTGTTATTCCTAATATTCATAAATGACCTCCCTGACAAAATTGTCTGTGAGATGAGTATGTATGCTGATGACATCGCACTCTTTAACAGACGTGAGAGGAAAACAAATGAACACATATCTAATGATATGGCAGAAACACTAGAGGAAGACCTCCAATCCGTAGTGGAATGGGGACAATAATGGATTGTCACCTTCAATGCTGCTAAGACTAAACTTGTTTCCTTCAATAATTACAAGAAACCTTCCTTATCGCCAATAGCAATGACCAGTCACTCTTTATCTGAAAGATTCGCTATGTGAAAGTACTTCTTTTAAACTCCTTGGCCTAACGTTCACAGGAAACATGAGTTGGAACAATTACATTGAGAACATTGCCAGGACCGCTGCGAAGAAGTTGGGTTCTCTCTACCGTGCTAAAAAGCTATTAACGCCTGAAAGTATCCTATATCTCTATAAGGCCACCATTCGTCCATGTATGGAGTATTGTTGTCATATTTGGGCTGGTACATCTGCCACTAGTCTCTCTCTCCTAGAAATGGTTCAAAAGAAAGTCGCCAATTTAATAGGTCCTTAACTGTCAGCTAAACTTCAGCCTCTGTCACATCGACGAAATGTTGCATCCCTCTGCCTGTTCTACAAGTACTTTTACTGTTAATGTTCTGATGAACAGCAAGCACTTGTACCCCCTCGACGCAAATACCCCCGACAAACCCGACAAGCAGCTAAATCCCGCCCCTTCACAGTAGCAATCCCTTCTCCTCCAGTAGTTCCTTCCCCAGAACAGCTTGCATTTGGAATTCCCTTCCGGGTCCCTGCTTCCTCGACTGTACTAACATGCAGAAGTTCAAGGGCAACGTGAACCAACATCTTACTGCCCAACTTCCTACACAGTATCCCTGATACTTATGTCCCTTATAGTAACCCCCTACAACAAGGTGGCAATGTGTCTTGTTTGGGGTGAAAATGTAATTAAAAAAATTACATTCAGAGCATTGCCAGGGCCGCTGCCAAGATGGTAGGTTCTCTCTACCGTGCTAGAAAGCTACTGACGCCCGAAAGTATCCTGTACCTTTATAAGGCCACCATTCGCCATGGAGTATTGTTGTCATATTTGGGCTGGTGCATCTGTTACTAGTCTCTTACTCCTAGACAAGGTTCAAAAGAGAGTCGCCAACCTGATATGTCCCGAACTGTCATTTAAGATTCAGCATGTCCTACCGACGAAATGTAGCATCCCTCCGCCTGTTCTACAAGTATTTTAATGGCGAATGCTCGTACAAACTGCAAGCACTTGTGCCTCAATAGATCTCTTTATGGATAAATTCATGTTATCGAACGCGGAGCTAAAATCTGCTAAAAATGTCTAAACTAAACACTACTATGCCTCTGATTTGGTTTGATCATCTCTCTTCAATATATCTACTTCAACTCTACAAAGTTCTTCATTATTTCTTATAACTAGCACTTATTTTTTTACGTATAAAATGGAAGATATCCTAATACAGTTTCCTTCATTTATAATCCATTTATTTATTTTTCTTTTCAGATTAGAATGCAGAAAAAGCACGACGTTTAGTTTTAACCCGTGGTTCACAAAATGTGCTGGTACACCTTGTCATTTGGATGAAACAGCGCCCCAAACTTCACAAGTCATCCAGTTTATTTATTTCATCGAAAACAGTAATCTCCACTTAAAAAATAGTGAGAGTTCTAAGTTAATTGCCAAGGAAATAATTAGTATTTGGCAAGCAGTCAATCCACAATTGCCCTTGTTAAGGGAACGTTACATAGGACAGAAGGTCAATATATTTTTCTATAAGAGGGCCAAACAAATTGACAGGAAATCTCTTGCAGCAACCAAAATGAAACCAATGAAGGACCAGCTAGACAGACTATTTGACATATTTTCTTGTAGCTGTAAACTTTCTGTCTTGAGATGTGATGACTTTGCAGTAAAATGCAAGACAGAAAATTTTCAAACAAGGCACATAATCTGCACTTGTCCTAACAAGAAGGTAAAATTAATTCTATAGATTCACCTGCAATTATGTTCCTTTTTTGTGGAAAATAAAATAATATATTGGTGTTTATTATGTAATCTGGCTCTATTATTAAACATGCAAATTTTCCAATTTTCAGGTTCCACTAGAAGAACTGCCATTTATAGGAATTTTAAAATTAATTGATGAAACAACAAAAAGCCTAACAACATTTACTGCTCCTTTAGGGAAACGTTTTATCAATAATTATCAAGATTTGCCTCAAGTAGAATTCAAAACAATTAGTGTCCCTCCCGATCATTATTATCTGACAGCAGAAGAAACAAATAATTTAAGTGTGAAGACCAGAGGCTACTTTTTGATTATGCTGTTGACATTTCTTGTGGAGAAGTAAACTTAGAAAATTGGGCCATTGAATCAAGGAAGATGGCTAACATAAACCATAAGATTAATATGTTTATGGACTAGAGTTGTCTATCCTCAAACACTATGATAAATTAAACATTTTGGTCAAATTTATCATCCAAGTGTATGCAGTTAGTTGTTTTGATATCAAAACCGACAATATTTTTAACCAACAACAGTATATTTTAATATTATTCAGAGAACAAAACAGTTAAGAAATCCCAATTACTGTTTAAAACAGTTCAAAATATAGTGCTTTTGCAGTACTTCCAGAAAATATAATATCAATGATAAACTCATAAATTGCAGTACATCAAAACCCACTTTGGGTTTGGCGTTGTCCGTTGTCGATGTAATTGCTTGCTCGAGTCTGTCTAATTCTGGGTTCTAGCTTAATCGTGAAAGGTGTATGTGAACGGGTATTTATATAACTATCTATAATCTCCTCTTAATGTCTAATATATATATATATATATATATATATATATATTTATCTCTCTCTCTCTCTGTGTCTCTCACAATATATATATATATATATATACCTGCTATATATGTGCTGTTGTTCGATTTATAAAGGGCATATACATTGAGTATATAACACAGATAGAGAGAAATATAGAAAGAAATATAGATGGAAAATAAAGATAGATAGATAGATGGATATAATTGTGAACATTCGACATTATATTTAAAACACAGCCCGCATTTCTTGAACATCACAATCCATAATGAAACAATACATTCTCATACGAATAATAAGCTTCTTACAACTGTGATATCAATGATCGTCTCAATAAATTAGAAATAAAGATATTTATAAAAAGAAGAAGTCTATAACATCACTATACGTCAATAAAATACTCATAAAATATCGGAAACTACTTGAAAAACATTGCAAGCAATTTTAGTTCAATCTTGTCCGATCAATTAGATGAATAGCAGATGTTTTCCGTTCCTTTTGAATAATATAATTGAGGAATTAGGAAATGTCTCTATATATATGAAAAATAAGAAAATATAAATATAAAAACAATGAATAAAAAATAAGTGAATGTTGATTTGTATTACAGCTTTTTTCATCCGGGCTGCTGACCTTGGTCACTGATTAAGCCCTCGTAAGATAAAAAAAAAATATTTATATTTTTGTTAAAGTCCTGCATACTTTGTACATCACGAATGTGTGTTCGTGAAGGATTTTTTTTGTCATGAAATGTGCCTTCTCCATTAACGAGCTTTTACATAGATTAAAATTAATAAAGTGTGCTAGTATTGTACAATTAAGGTATAACATGGACCAGTTGTACCAGTTTTCAAGAATTTTGCCGAAAGAACTCACCCATTAAATTATCGCCCGATTAGCTTCCTCACACTTTTCGCTAAAGTATTCGAGTCCATAATTAACCAATCTCTAGTCCATCACCTTACAGATGCTAAATTTTTGACTGACCAACATATATGGATTTAAGCAAGCATGTACCACAGTAGATATCCTAACTGAAATCTCTGAACATATATACCATTCACTGGACAAAGTAGGGGAAGGTAGAGCGGTAGCTCTAAAAATATCTAAGGCTTTTGACAGGGTATGGAATGAAGGTCTCCTCAGGAAAATTAGATTATACGGTATCGCTGGAAGAAAACTTAACATAATAAAATCCTTCTTAGATGAGAGAAAAGTCCAGGTTATCCTCGATGGTCGTACATCTAAACAATATGATATAAATAAATATTCCTAATATTAATAAATGACCTCCCCGACAAAATTGCCTCTGAGATGGGTGTATATGCTGATGACACCACGCTCTATAACAGGCACAATAGGAAAACAAATGAACACATATCTAAAGAAATGGCAGAAACAATAGAGGATGACTTCCAATCTGTAGTGGAATGAGGATAAAAATGGATGGTCACATTCAATACTGCCAAGACTAAACTTGTTTCCTTCAATAATTACAAGAAACCTTCTCTCCCACCAATAGCAATGGCCAAAGATTCGTTATGTGAAAGTACTTCTTTTAAACTCCTTGGCCTAACGTTCACAGGAAACATGAGTTGGAACAATTACATTGAGAGCATTGCCAGGACCGCTGCGAAGAAGGTAGGCTCTCTCTACCGTGCTAGAAAGCTACTAACGCCCGAAAGTATCCTGTACCTCTATAAGGCCACCAATTGCCCATGTATGGAGTATTGTTGTCATATTTGGGCTGGTGCATCTTCTACTAGCCTCTCGCTCCTAGACAAGGTTCAAAAGAGAGTCGCCAACCTGATATGTCCCGAACTGTCATCTAAGATTCAGCATCTGTTCTACCGACGAAATGTAGCATCCCTCTTCCTGTTCTACAAGTATTTTAATGGTGAATGCTCTGACGAACTGAAAACACTTGTGCCATAACGACGTAAATACCCTCGACAAACTCGACAAGCAGCTAAATCCCACCCCTACACAGTAGAAATCCCTAGATGTAAGCGAGATTTCTTCTTTAGTAGCTTCTTCCCCAGTACAGCTAGACTTTGGAATTCCATTCCGGGTCCCTGCTTCCCCAACTTTACTGACATGCAGAAGTTCAAGTGTAACGTGAACTGATATCTTGCTGCCCAACTCCCTACATTGTGCCCACTAGTTTATGTCCCTAATTGTAGTCTCCTACACCAAATTTCCAATCTGCCTTGGTTGGGGTGAAAATGTAATAAAAAAGTGCTGTTTATAAAAAAATTACACACACACACACACACACACACACACACATATATATATATATATATATATATATATATATATATATATATATATCTTTAGATAATCATAACACAGGAGTCTGGCTCTCTCGGTGTCTTCGAACCCTCTCATTCTCGGAGGAGTATGTCTACATTGTATGCATATTATTGTACGGGGGGGTGTTAGGCCATTCCATTATAAAACCTTTTCCCCCAGCTACATTCTTCCCTGGAATTTGGCTTGCCCATTTAGTTCTTTTTGAGCTTGAACCAAAGCGTTCAGTCCTTTTCCTTTTTCTTTCACTTCTCTTTACAGTTTGCATTTATGAATTTTTAGGTTTTCGAAGAGTGACTGTTTTTCGATATTACTGATACTTCACTTCGTATTTCGTTGGTGTTTGGAGGTTCAATTTGGAGAGTGTCGTACAATACCTCCATTTGTAACCCTCGGTCTCAATTGGTTTATATATCTTTGATGGGAAATGTTCGCCGTTTTATGATATAGACCATTCTCCCGATTCTTTTTTAGACAATTCCATTTTCCTAAAATCTCTTTCCTGTCCGATAGCTTTACAAAAATCCTTATCATCGTCCTTATATGTTCTGTACTTTGCATTATCGTTAATAATTTTTCGCCTTTTTTCTCGGAATTAATCGGTCGAACACAGAACGTACTTTCTAGCAAACATTATTTCAGCTAGTGATAACTTTGCATTAGTATTCTCGTTTGGCGTTATCCTATAAATTGGCAGGAATCTTTGAATACTCTTCTTCAGTGTCGATGTTGTTATTCAATGTTCCTTATAAAGTATCGACAAACCTTTCTGCTTGCCCGTTAGGGTTATAAGTTGGTGCTGTGATATGTTACATGGTTAGTGACTAACAGTAGTCCTTAAATTCTTGTCCTGCGAACATGGTACCATTGTCACTAACATTTGTTTTTGGTACTTCAAAACGACCAAATATCTCGTCTAACGCCTTTATAGTGTTTGCAGCTGTGGGGTGTTTGTATTTATAGATTTATGGCTATTTTGAAAACTATCCACGATTACCAGGTAATAATATCCTTTCAGTGGTTTTGTGTAATTTATATGTATCTATGTCCAGGGTACATCTGTTTTAGGCCAAGGTTGCGTCCTTATGGGTGGAGCTTTCGCTGCTAGTTGGCAACCTTTGCATAATTTTACTATTTTTCTATGTCCTGGTCCATTTTAGTATACAGGGGCCCGACAATATTTTTCGGACACTTTGAAAAAGTACTTCAAGGTGGTTAATTGTGCTAAAACTTTTGCGATTGTAAGAACCTGATTGAGGAGTGAACGTCAATTACTAGTGTAATCATTTTTTAGTTTGGCTTTGATAATTTTAGTTTTTTGTAATTTTTCCGAAAAGTTGCGCAACACTATTTTCTGGACATGAAAACTTGCGCGACACTATTTTTCGGACTTACTTTATTAAGAGCTATATTCATGTATATGTTACTGTGTGCAAATTTTCTGCTTGTACACTTAGCTTTCATCATTAGAATCAATTATCTGTTGTATTCTATTGGCAAAAAAATTAAGTTTAATTAGGTTAAATACATTCAAAAGAAGTCGTTTGTTTGGCATGAAAGAAACGGAAAGGTGGCTTCAGCATTAGAAGGATCGCCATGGATTTAAAGCTGTCGAAATCAACGGTTGAATACATGTTGAAGACAAACTCCGAGCGGAAAAAGAAGAGAGGACGTAAAAGATCAATTGGCTAGAGGACTGAAAGGAGAGTGAAGAGGACTGTGACACGGCTTTTGACATCTGGAGAAAAAGTTACAGCAAGAAAAGTGAAGGGGAAATGTGAATTGGATGTAAATGTCCGAACAGTATAAAGAACGCTGCATAGGATTGGTTTGAAGTATGCAAAGGCTAAGAAAAAAATCACACCAACAAAGAAACACAAAGGAGCAATACTGGAGTGTGATAAAAAGCATGTTGAATTTAAGAAGATTATATTTACTGATGAGAAGCGTTTCTAAGTTTGATGGGCCCGATGGATGGTGTACTTGGTGGAGAAAGGGGTGAGCCTTTTAGCGAACAAACGACATATGGGGGAGGAGTTATGGTTCGCTAATGGAAATATGTTATTGGGGACAGAATAGCGAAATCTACAAACAGTTGCTGGACGACAAAGCCCTACCAAGGATAAGAGGAGAGATGGGAAATGATTTCGTTCTACAGCAAGACAATTGAAGCATCCATGTGTCAAAACTCATGAAAGAATGGATGACTAAAGTGAATTGACTACTTTGGAATGGCCTGCAACAAGCCCAGATATAATTTAATAGAGAATGTTTTGGAAATGTTTGCGCAACTTGTCTATGATGGATCTGAAATAATGAAAGAGGCTCAACTATGTGAATGAATACTAGATGCCAAAAAAACAACTAATAGAAACACGTAGAGATGTTATTGTGCATATGTTTGATCATTATGAAGAGAGATTGATAAAAGTTATTGAGAAGAAAGGTGATATTACAGACTATTAACAGTTTTTTCAACGATGTCCGAAAAATAATGTTGCATATGTTTTGTAAAAAATGATGAAAATTTAATATTTTTCCACAACTTATCGATTTTCTTCCATTTTTATTACAGGTATTGCCTTTATATGTTTATGCTATTCTATTGAAGGAATTTCGCCACTCTATTATACTCGGAAAGTCGAATACTAAAGTGTCCAAAAAATATTGTCGGGCCCCTGTATATATCCTTTTATTAGAGTTTTCTTTCTGGAGATTCTAAGATGACCCATACGAAATTCTTTCTGACTACATTAGAGTTTCGTCACATATCGAAAACAGAACAATTTTTAATCCTTTTTCTTCTTTTCGTTTTTCCACACTTGTTTTTATCTTGTTAATGTATTCGTCCATTTTTGCTGCTTTTTTATTTCTTCGAGTGTTACAGGTAGTTCTCTAACAATATTTATTAGTATGTCTGTTAGTTCATTTTCTTCTTTTAGTCTTGCTATAACTGTTTCTTCGAGCAATTCCGTTTTACTTGGAATCAATCTGAACAGAGCATCTGCACAAACACTGATCTTTTTCTTGCTTACATATACTGTGGGTGCTACTCACTCAGAGTAGTCCACTTTTTTAATTACTCCATTAAACAATAAGTGATGTTGTCTGGATGCCTGTTTGCCTGTTTGTACCAAATTACTATGTCAATTATTGGTTTACAGAATTGAAACTTGATATATAGGGGATTTGGACTTGTGGAATATATTCGATTTGGTTTTTACTCGGTAAAAATAGCCTCAACGGCGGTCAAAATTTAAAGAAATTGGAACTTGTCGCTCGTAAGTCGACTAAATATGTTATTTCTACGCATGCGCAAATATACATTTATATATTTAACAACGTTATATTTTTTAAGTTCTTATATGCTTATAAAAATAGTTAAGACGGTAACGAATAAGACTGGAGAGCTACATGTTTTGTTTTCTATTCTAGCTGAGGGCAGCTAAATCATATTCATTTAATCGGTATATTCGGTACAATATAATAATCAATAGAGTATTGGTTCTATAATAATAAATACGAACTATTCATAAATTAAATAATCATATTTAAGCATATTTCACGACTGGGCCACACCGGGCGGCCACTACTATATATTGGGTACAATATAATAATCAATAGAGAATTGGTTCGATAGTAATAAATACAAAATCTGCATAAAATAAAATATCATATTTAAACGTAATTTACGACCGGGCAACGCCGGTGATGGGGGGGATGCTATTACACACGCGCTCGCGCGCACACACACACACACACACACACACACACACACACACACACACACATATATATATATATATATATATGTATATATATATATATATATATGTGACGGGACACCGGACGATGCCGGGTGTCCCGTTCAGCTAGGTGAAGATAAGAATGCTTATGGCCGGGGGGGGCGTGCTGATACTGTGTCAAAGATTAAGACAGGCGGTTGTTCGGCAGACATGATATCTGTTTTAATGGCGGAAAAAAAGGAGATTATTCTTCTAGTTGGATCTGGGGAGAATGAGTTTTTAATTGATTCGGACAGTCTCGAGAATTGGGCTCCAAAATGTCTGCTCGGAGTCGGGGACCCGCGGTGTGTTAACTCAGAGACCACCAAGCTAGTTTGACAGATATGTTCACAAAACAATAGAGAAAGAGAAAAGAATAAGATAACAGAGGGATAGAAAAAGAAATTCACAAGAGAAGAAAGAGGGGGGAATAGAAGATAATGGAGAAAAGGAAGGAAGATGCTTTTGATATAAACAACGATCGCCTACTCGAAAAAGGGTTAGAAGGGTTTTGGCAGTCTTTGGTCAGCGAGCGAAGCGTACACATCGGCTCTCGCCCCGCCTGGGGTGAGAGGCAGGGGCAGAAATCTCAGTAAGGACTAACTTAAAAAGTTCTTGTTCTTAGCTAGAGAATTAACCTGATATCTCAAATATACAACCTGCATCACGAAGCGCGGATAACGAAAACACGACTTTAAACAAATGTAGAATGATTGCAAATAATTATTTTATTTGGTTTAAACGAAAATGACCTCAGAGTTTTTTCTTTGTTTTTCGATTGCCGGCATAAGTGAAGATGCAGTTTATTTCAGGTATGCCCTGACGCCAGACGACGAAGACGCAGACATAAAACCAGAGTGACGGCCGAAGAGGACAAAAACAACTTAATGATTGAGGGATGTCCTGTGTTTAAGGGTTTCTATTGGTCGCTCGGCGGCGAACTCCATTGCTCCTACCAAATAAAAAATGGGCCTTAAGACATCTTAGTACCGAAGGGAACGGGTGGTTGGAAGACGTAAACCCAGTGCACGGTTTGCAAAATTATCAAAGGATGTGGCACGAGAAAACATATTGTGAGGTTGTTGGAAAGTGTGCTGGTCGCGTGGGACGGCGTAAGTCCAGTGATGAAAAAAAAAGGGAACCTGTGATTGTCAGGTATGGTAACACGAGAAAACATATTGTGAGATTATTGGAAAATATACTGGTCGCATAAGACGGCGTAAGTCCAGTGATGGGACACGAAAAAGGACCTGTGATTTTCAGGTGTGTTATACTAGGAGAAGGTAATTACTCCGTCAATTTTATTTTTTTTCTGCCTCGTTGGAGGGCGAGGCTGAGTACCCTCCCTGGTATTCGAAGCAGTATACCAGCCGACCAGGAGCCTGGCGGAAAAGAAAATGCTTCACAAGGGGGCATGGCATGGAGTTATTGTTCGCTGACGGCTGGGTGAGTACAGGATGCCTAGAAACGTTTGTTGTTACCAGTGAGAGTGAGAGAAGTAATAATCTAACTGATGGTAGTGTTAAATCATTTAAACTGTCGAGTAGAATATCTTAAAGAAACTAACGGTGCTGATATTGTTCTGTTTTGGAAAAGAGAAATTTAGAAATGCTCAGTCGAGAAGGATTTCTCCTTCACGGGACGGGGATTGAATATTATTAGTGTAGCGTTGAAACAGTTGTTGCACTTGGTCTCTGACCAAAATGGCGCTCCGGGGACAAATTATGGGACTGAAGGGCAGGATTGCCTCGGTCGGGGAGGATCTCTCCTTCACTGGATGAGAATAGTGCATGTTGGGTGTGGCGTTAGGGCAGATGCTGTATCTTGTTCCGAGTGAGAGAATGCCTATGGGACAAGTGAAGGTAATAAAAAAAAGCTTGGGTATCGTAGAGCTTAATGAAAGCTGTACAGGAAAGTGCAACGTTGTGTAAGTATGGTTTGGAAAACGTATTAGCTGTGGAGGAAACTTAGTCTCCTTGCACCGGGGTACTTAGGAGAAACGATATGCACCCTCCCCAGCTGGCACGCCTATGTTGTTTTATATTTGGGACCATGGAGAAGAAATTGAAATGAAAGATTTTGTTGCCGTCGGTTAGATCGATGCACTAGAAATGTACGTGTGTGTGTGTGTGTATCTGGTTGGTGTGCCTGGAAACTTTTGATCTCGTAGGAGAAAGAATTAATTGTATTGGGAATTCTGTATTGTATTGTATTTGGGAAATTCTGGAAAAAAAAGAAAAAAAAGAAACAGTTTAGTTGAGGACGGACCAGATTGGGAAAGGAAGGGGAGTGTCAGAAGAAAAGAAAAAAAAGAAGACGAAAAAAGAAAAAATGGATATGTGGATAGGATTTGTTCAATGAGGTGTGAGAAAAGAAAAATCTGGAGAGTGTTTTTTAATTTGCAGATAGCTGGATAAGGATGTGAGTGGGGGTCAATGATGAAGAGACGTCCCCAATGTTAAGTGTAGGGAGAAATCAGGTGACCGTAAACCACTGACGGCAGCGCGCCTGGGCGGGGCAGGGATACCAATGAGTGCCCTCCACCAAAACCTGGATAGGGTGCATGGGCTGCAACTATCGACAAAACCCAAGCTTGCAGCACAGTCAATCCCTAAGCCATTATTAACAAAAAAGAAAAAAAAAGAATGGAAAAAAAAACAAATATAAAAAGTGCAAATATTTTTTTGATTGTTTTATGAATTATGAGAAAGAGAAAATGAACAAGTAGTTAAAGGGTGTATGAGCCCTCCTTTGATAGTGAACTGAGCATGGTTATCTTTCCTCAGTTGCATGCACATAGATTAAGGCATAGAGAAGGACCGAATATTGAAAAAAAATGAAAAGAAAAGAGAAACTGTTTTGCATGTACATGGGTTAGTCACCTTAAAAGGACTAGTAGAGAGAAAAAAAAAAGGAGAGTTTAACAATCGAAAAAAAATATATATGCATGTATACAATCTCATACACCGGGATAAGCAGAACCATTAGAGCGGAACATTTTTGCATACCAACCGGACCCTTGATACAGGAACATTTTTGCATGCCGAATGGACAATTTTTGTTAGTTGCTGTTAATTGACCTAGACTGTAGAATTACTAGTTTCGGATCCGGCTTCTGATGCGGGTTGCGTATATGTCAATTATGGCTAATTGACAGGTGTAAGGGGAGGGCGGATGTGACGGGACACCGGACGATGCCGGGTGTCCCGTTCAGCTAGGTGAAGATAAGAATGCTTATGGCCGGGGGGGGGCGTGCTGATACTGTGTCAAAGATTAAGACAGGTGGTTGTTCGGCAGACATGATATCTGTTTTAATGGCGGAAAAAAAAGGAGATTATTCTTCTAGTTGGATCTGGGGAGAATGAGTTTTTAATTGATTCGGACAGTCTCGAGAATTGGGCTCCAAAATGTCTGCTCGGAGTCGGGGACCCGCGGTGTGTTAACTCAGAGACCACCAAGCTAGTTTGACAGATATGTTCACAAAACAATAGAGAAAGAGAAAAGAATAAGATAACAGAGGGATAGAAAAAGAAATTCACAAGAGAAGAAAGAGGGGGGAATAGAAGATAATGGAGAAAAGGAAGGAAGATGCTTTTGATATAAACAACGAT
This sequence comes from Euprymna scolopes, assembly GCF_053919585.1. NCBI lineage: Eukaryota > Metazoa > Mollusca > Cephalopoda > Sepiida > Sepiolidae > Euprymna > Euprymna scolopes. Next base: position 138,265,181 of record NC_136491.1, on the reverse strand, counting down.
CGCCTACTCGAAAAAGGGTTAGAAGGGTTTTGGCAGTCTTTGGTCAGCGAGCGAAGCGTACACATCGGCTCTCGCCCCGCCTGGGGTGAGAGGCAGGGGCAGAAATCTCAGTAAGGACTAACTTAAAAAGTTCTTGTTCTTAGCTAGAGAATTAACCTGATATCTCAAATATACAACCTGCATCACGAAGCGCGGATAACGAAAACACGACTTTAAACAAATGTAGAATGATTGCAAATAATTATTTTATTTGGTTTAAACGAAAATGACCTCAGAGTTTTTTCTTTGTTTTTCGATTGCCGGCATAAGTGAAGATGCAGTTTATTTCAGGTATGCCCTGACGCCAGACGACGAAGACGCAGACATAAAACCAGAGTGACGGCCGAAGAGGACAATGTTGCCACACGGACTTGGGGTCATGCATGTTTAACGTGCCTTGAGCAGCGGAGGTATGTTTTCCAGTGACCAGTACGAGTCTGGTCACGCTGGAGGGGTCCACCACTAGACGACGCAGGCCCGGGACATCGTCTCGTTACAACGTGATGCACGTGAGATGTCCCGTTACAACGTGATGCGCGTGACGCGTGCGTTACATATATATATATATATATATATATATATATATATATATATATATATATATATATATGTGTGTGTGTGTGTGTGTGTGTGTGCCTTGAAATAAAAAATATTCCAATGTTTTATTCCAATATAGATGTAGATAGATATCATATAGATAGCTCTATAGTACAATGTGGCACAAAACATGATGATCGGTTATAAAAACCCTTCAAAAGTGTAATTTTACATAGTTGTTTTTATGCCTGCTGATGAATTTCAAAATGGAATGAGAATAACAGACATATCTTGAAAACTGCACATAAAAATATGAGGAAAGAACTAAAACAATTGTACGTTACTGTGGTAAATAAAACTGGTACGTGCACTTTTGCCAGCGATGTGGTCCTGGCTGTGCATGGGTATCCAGAGCGTGCTTTTTTACTCACATTTCTGTCATCTGAAATCGACGAAACAATCTCTTAATTGTACTGACATCACCAGTTGCCAAGAATGTTTATAAGTTCAATTTTTTCTGTATGAAGGAATTCAATGACGCATCTCTGCTTCTGACGCACGTCTATGACAGGGGTTGCTTTCTAAGAGTCAATATCTGCAACAGAGAAGTGAAAGTTTCACGTAATGAATGCATGAGTTCAGTTATCATAACAATGCAATTTGTAATCAATTCTAATCCATATATAAGTTAAATTGTCTGTCTGTCTGTCTGTCTGTCTGTCTGTCTGTCTGTCTGACTGGCTGTGTCTGTGTGTACCACACAAACTACTTTGTCAATTTTCAGTCTATATACTCGAGATTTGATATAAGGGGTATTGAGGTTTGGGAAAATCTTTTCAAGTGGACAGAATTTTGGTTGTAAAGCGTCAAAGTTTTTTTTTTTAATCAATTTTCACCCCAAACAGGGTACAGTGCCACTTTGAAGTAGCAGGCTACTATCGGGGACATCATTTGCAGAGGCAATATGAAGGGAGATGAGTAGCAAGACGTTGTTCAAATTACACTTGAACTTCTGCATATCAGTACAGTTAAGAAAGCAGAATCCCGGAAGGGAGTTCCAAAGACTTGCAGTTCTGGGGAAGAAACTATTGGAGTAAAAGGCTTTCTTACACCTAGGGTTCTCTACTGTAAAAGGGTAGGACAGTTGCTTGTCGGGTTTGTCGGGGGTAGTCACGTCGAGGAGGTACAAGTGCTTGTAGTTCATCAGAGCATTCACCATTAAAGTATTTGTAGAACAGGCAGAGAGATGCAACATCTCGTCGATGGGACAGTGGCTGAAGCCTAGATGACAGTTCGGGACCTATCAGGTTGGCGACTCACTTTTGAACACTGTCCAGGAGTGAGAGACAAGCAGCAGATGCACCCGCCTAAATGTAACAACGGTAGTCCATACATAGGCGAATGGTGGTCAGGGTACTTTCAGGCGTAAGTAGTTTTCTAGCACGGTAGAGAGAGCCCACCTTCTTTGCAGCAGCCTTGGCAATGCTCTCAATATATCTATTCCAGTTCATGTTCCCTGTAAGCATTAGGTTGAGGAGTTTAAAAGTATTTTCAGCTAATGTGTTCTTGGCCATTGCTATTGGTGGTAGAGAATGTTTCTTGTAGCTATTGAAGGAAACAAGCTTAGTCTTGGTAGCATTGAATGTGATTGGAGGTCTTCAGCTAGTGTTTCTGCCATTTCCTTAGATATGTGTGCCTGTTATAGAGAGTTGTGTCATCTGCAAATATACCCATCTCCGAAACAATTTTATCAGGGAGGTCGTTTATGAATATCAGGAATAATAAAGTCCAAGGATAGACCCCTGAGGTACTCCCGCATTTATATCATATTGTTTAGATGTACGATCGTCGAGGACTACTTGGATTTTTCTCTTACTTAAAAAGGATTTAATTACATTGTGTATTCTTCCAGTGATACCATATGATCTAATTTTCCTTAGAAGACCATCGGGCCATACCCTGTCAAAAGCCTTAGATATATCAAGGGCTACTGTTCTAACCTCCTCTGAACGGTATATACGTTCAGAGATTACAGTTAAAATATCTGCTGTTGAACAGGCTTACCTAAATACATATTGTTTGTCAGTCAGGCGTTTATCAGCTGTTAGGTATTGGACTAGGGCTTGATTAACTAAGGACTCACATATTTTGGCGAAAAGCGGAAGGAGTCTAATCGGCCGATAATTTAGTGGGTCAGTCCTTTTACCAGAATTCTTGAAGACTAGTATCACACAAGCGGTTTTCTAGCAGTTGGGAAAGCAAGATTCGTTAAGGCATTTATTGTAAAGTTTGGAGAGAACTGAAGCAACCTCGGCAGAGCATTTTTTTAATAGCACAGCCGGGAGGAGATCAGGTCCACATGCTTTTGAGGTGTCTAGGTTTTTTATGATACCATGTACCTAAGAAGGGGTTATTTTCAAATCGTCTAGTGTGGCGTCTATCCGCAAAGGAAAGTCGGGGAGGGAGTGGTGTGCCGGGTCCAGTATGGAGTTTGAGACAAACTGACTGGCAAGCAGATTAGCCTTGTTGTTGACCTTTGAAAACTCTACCAAACTCCTCCGCCAATTTTGGGTTTAAACACTATAAATTTTTGATGTAGGGTACTTGGGCATTAATCAAACTTTTTAATTTGATTTCAGACCAAAACAATATATATTAAGGGGTCAAATTTGGGGTCAAAGTTTAAAAAAAAAATGAACCTTTGGTCTAAACATTTGAAATTTTAAATAAAGTGTATTCAGACATAGGGTAAGTTTTTAATCGTTTTTTAGCCGAAAATTTTGCTGCAAAGAGGTCAAAGCTTTGTTGTCTCTAGCAGCCAATTTTGGGTCTAAACATTTGAAATTTTACATGAAGGGTTACCAGACATACAGCAAGCATTTTTATTAGTTTTTGAGCGAAAATTTGACTACAAATAGGTCAAAATTGAAAGAGTTGAGATTTGCAGACTCTACCAAACTCCTCCGACAATTTTAGGTCTAAACACTTGAAATTTTATATGTAGGTTCCTTGGACATGGATCTATATTAATAACTTAGTAACTTATTAAAACAATAATATTAAGGGCCATAAAAGGAGTCAAAGTTGAAAACATTGACCTTTTTTTTTTGTTTTGTTTTTTTTGTTTTTGTTTTTTTGCTTAGCATACACCTCCAAACACTCGGGCAACGCCGGGCACCCATGCTAGTCTATCTACAAAATTGAACGTGTCTGTTTGTGTGTCTGTCTGTGTGTCTGTGTACATTTCTCTACGCAATAACTCTGTCAATTTTAAGGCTACAGACTCAAAATTTGATATACAGGGTACTGAGATTTGGGAAAATCTTTGTGATACGTTAAGGGGTCAAAGTTCAACGATTTGACCGTTGAGAACTCTACCAAACTCCTCCGACAATTTTGGGTCTACGCACTTGAAATTTTATATATAGGTTCCTTGGACATGGGTCTAACTTAATAACTTGATTTTAGCCCAAAACAATAAATTTTACGGGGTCATAATAGGGGTTAAAATTTTAAAAATATTGACCTCTGTGGTCTCTACCAAATTATTCAGACAATTTCTGGTTTAAACTTTTGAAATTTTACATAAAGAGTATTCAGAGATAGGGCAAGCTTTTTAATCAGTTTGGGTCGAAAATTTTTAGTTACCAATGTATAAATGTATGTATGTATGTATATATGTTTGCATGTCTGCCTAAAACTTTGACAGAGGCGACGGATTTTACAATGATCAGTATCGTTTTGAAGTTTGAACTTTCAGACGACAAATATCGAAAATTTGGCTAAAATCATAAATATCTTTCCCTTCAACAAGGCACTTTTCTACAGGGGGTCGCTTTTTGACGATATTTTTGAAAGTCATCCTCTACTTTCGAATGTCTAGCCTTAATTTAAACATAAGTCACTTCCGGTTTGGCGGTGATCGTAACAGCAAAGACGTCACGTTTTTCCCCCGTTCCTTTCCTCCTTCGCAGTACTGCCTTTCTACTACCACTATTTTTTTTTTTTGCTCAACATACACATCCAAACACCCGGGCAATGCCGGGCGCCCATGCTAGTATATCTATAAAAGTGAACGTGTCTGTGTGTCTGTGTACATTTCCCTACGCAATAACTCTGTCAATTTTTAGTCTACAGACTTGAAATTTGATATACAGGGTACTGAGATTTGGGAAATCGATGTGATCGGTTCTTGGCCAAAAATTCAACGATTTGACCGTTGAGAACTCTACCAAACTCCTCCGACAATTTTGGGTCTACGCACTTGAAATTGTAGATATAGGTTCCTTGGACATGGATCTAACTTAATAACTTGGTTTGAGCCCAAAACAATAAATTTTACGGGGTCATAATAGGGGTCAAAGTTTTAAAGAATTGACCTCTGCGGTCTCTTCCAAATTACTCAGACAATTTCTGGTCTAAATATTTGAAATTTTACATAAAGGGTATTCAGAGATAGGCAAGCTTTTTCATCAGTTTGGTTGAATATTTTTACTTACCAATATATAAATGTATGTATGTCTGTTTGCATGTCTGCTTTAAACTTTCAATAGAAGCGACGGATTTTACCAAGATCAGTATCGTTTCATACGACAAATATCGAAAAATTGGATAACGACTTTAATATCTTCCCCTTCAACTAGGCACTTTTCTACGGGGGGGGTCACTTTTTGCCCATATTTTTAAAGTTATCCTCTCCTTTAAATTGTCCAGCCTTAATTTTAAAAAACGTCGTTTCCGGTTTGGTGGTGGTCGTAACAGCATAAACGGTAGGTTTTACCCCGTTCTTTTCCTCCTTTGCGTACGGGTTCGAACCTGCCTTCCTACTACCACTTTTTTTTTTTTGCTCAACATACACATCCAAACACCCGGGCAACGTCGGGCGCCCATGCTAGTATATCTATAAAAGTGAACGTGTCTATGTTTTTGTGTGTCTGTGTACATTTCCCTACGAAATCTGTGATCGGTTATCGGCCAGAAATTTGGCTGTTAAGGGGTCAAAGTTCAACGATTTGACCTTTGTGAACTCTACCAAACTCCTCCGACAATTTTAGATCTAAACACTTGAAATTTTAGATATAGGTTCCTTGGACATGGATCTAACTTAAGAACTTGATTTGATCCCAAAACAATAAGTGTTAAGGGGTCATAATAGGGGTCAAAGCTAAAAATGTTGATTTTTTTTTTTTTTGCTTAGCATACACCTCCAAACACCCGGGTAACGCCGCGCCGAAATGCTAGTATATAATATTTTTGAAATAAGTAATAAAAATTTTATGTCTACAGACTCTAGTGTTAGAGGCTCATGCAATCGGTAGTGTAAAAGGTGATAAATATTGCTTATCAATGTCTAGTGGACCACTTGAGCATAAAGCTTTAAGAGACCCATGATTACCACAAGAGGACCGGGAAACTGAATGGAATGAGTAGATAATTATTTTTAAGGTATTCACTTTCCAAGAGGGCGACGAATCAAATCATTGTTTGCATTAAACTTGAAGGTGATCATGCTATAATCGATATGGAAGCAATATCGTGGAATCTTGTCGCACATATCGGATGCCCTAGGACTGAAACGTTGTTTCTGGAAGTTTCGTCTGACTTTTTTGTTTGTTTGTTTTTTTGGTAAAGACGAAGGGTAGTTCTGTGTGGTGCTTGTAGGAAGACGTGTTATTCCTGTAAATGTCTTTAGATCAGGGATTGGAGCTAAGTCGAGTACCAAACATGAATAAAACATATATATATAATATTGTATATTATAATTATATTTGGAAGAGATGATATATTACAACGTGTCATGTGTTATTTAGTGGATGTGAGATATTGTTATTTTAACGGACAAATAATAAACGTATAAATCGTATGTATGTTGTTTAACCAGGAGGATGTGATATTTTAGTGTAAACTGTGCCATGTTGTATCAGACTTATCACACGGGATATTTTTACAGTTCATATATAATAAGAATAATATATGCTTCATACCTTTTTTCTTGAAGAGTTCTTCTATCTTCCTGCTGCTCCGTGACGAACCATGGAACGAGCAGCACCATCCAATTGAGACATCTGTTCTTACTTGTGAAACCATAAAACAACTGTTTATATTTTTATAATATAAATTTATTACAGTTGTCTCAAATGGTTTTCACAGGATCTGCAGTTCGTTTACATTATCTATTCTTACATCCCGCTCCCTGGCTGGCTGTCTGTCCACCCCTGTCAAGATCGTCTGTCCGCTTTGGTGATCAAACGTCAACTCTCTGAATCTCTCCAAAACTAACTGCACAACGTGTTCTCTTACGTCACCGCATTACGTGTCTCCCCATCTGCGTATTTGTTTATCCAAACCTAAAAATAATGTTGACATCTATTTTCAATTTTCGCATTCCTTTTGCAATTCCACGTCAATCATTTCTTCCCCAATGTAATTGTTTATTCTTCTAATCATAATAACTTATCCAACGACCATCCGTCGCTCAAATCAAATTATAATAATAATAATAATAATAATAATAATAATAATAATAATAATAATAATAATGTTTTGACACTTGGCCCTGTTGCCACAGTTAATACAGATACTACGCTGTGATCACAACCTAAAAAAAGCCATAACAACATACATACGTTTGTACATTACATTATAAAACTGCTAACAACATAGTATACAACTGTCTATACAAGGTGCCTTCAATAAGTTTCCAGATGTTTTTGTACTAGCATTTCAAATTGCCGTAGACTCATGAACGTTCAGTATATTATAGCCACAGAAACTATGGAATGCTCCAAACAGCTTTGGGGCCATCTTGCATGAACTGAGCATCAGTTTTTGAGTGACATAAAAGATTTAACAGAGGAGGAGTAAGAAATTCAGAACATCAGAGTTGATTGACCAAATAAAGAGTTCCATGGATAAGGACCGTCTTGTGTCTATAGAGACAATAACTGCAAATTTTGACGTCAGTGTGGAAACTGTTCACACAATTATTCGCGAGGAAGTAAAGAACCGGAAGATTTGCGCTAATCTTGTCCATCTTTGTCGCAGATTATTTGACCAGATGGACAGTTATTCACCCTCCCTATAGTCCAAACCTTGCTTACTATGACTTTGGTTATTCCCTAAGCTCAAGGAAAATCTTAGGCGCTGTCGTTATGACACAATTGAGGAGATGAAAGACGCAGTGACAAGGGTCATTGATACCTCCACACAAATTAACTTCTATAGAGCTTTCCACAAAATTTTGGAGTGGTATAACAAGTGCATTGCAACCGAAGGAAATTACTTCAAAAGGAGACTAGTATTTCTGCTATCAATAACGCAAAAAGTCTATGAACCTTTAAGGCACCTCATATATGTATACCCTACAGATATTAAAATGTCTACGGCACACCTATCACATAAAATGAACATTTAAATGAATATTTAATCATTCTTACCAATGTTTAATTTTTTAGAAAAATCAAAATATCTAACAATTTAAATAAATTATTTCTTCTTTTTATAATTAACTAACGGAGGAGGGGGGTTACCCGGCGTTACCCGAGTGTTTGGAGGTGTGTGTGCTCGAGCGGGGGTGGGAGGTGTTAATCAAAACATAAGAATACGCGAAGTAAAAAAAAAAACTAAACTAAAAAAACAAAAAAGAAAACAGATTTAAATAATCTTAAAAATAAAGCGGGAGGTGCCCGGGCGGTGGGGGGGGGGTAATCAGAACATAAGAATAAGCGAAGTAAATATTTTTAAATATTAAATACAAATTAAATATTATATAAAAATAGTTAAAACTTTAAAAAAATCGAAAAAAAAAAACTAACGTAAGGCAAACGAACGATGTTAAATGTAAAAATCGGAAAAACAAAAACAAAAAAGAAAACAGAAAAACGAACGTTAAAACTCCTTTAAAAAATCTGAAAAATAACCCCCCCCAAAAAAAAAAAATGCGTGAAAAATGACTTAAATAAGCCTATTTTAATATTAAAATTTAAAAAATTGCCCGGGTGTTTTTGGGGTGTGTGTGGTCGGTCGGGGGTGGGGGTGTTAATGAAAACCTAAGAATAAGCGAAGTAAAAAAAAAAAAACAGAAAAACGAACGTTACGTGAAAAATGGCTTAAATAACCCTGCTTCAATATTAAAATTTAAAAAATCGAAAAAAAAAAGACATCTCACACCACGATTCGAACACAAAACGTTTAGATAACGAACCAACGCACTAACCAACTGAGCTAGCAATTGTTCTGTGGATTTCAGCGCTGAAGTATGTCTTGCATGTTGAACGCCTGTAGGATGATGTTGTAGCTTTTCAACAGTTTACAGATGCACGTCATGTGGAAATCGTTCATTTTAATGGCATATCATGCATATAGAGTCAAAGTTTCACAAGCAGCTCGTACATTAGAATAGTAAGAATCGCAGTTCTGTACGCTTGAAGTTTGATCTGCAGCCGAATTCCTCTATGCTCTCGTATAGTGATTCCGAAACGTTCACAGGCAGTGCTAGCCTTGGCTATCCTGCAGTTGATTTCATTATGTATGTGTATTGCCCTTAACAGTAAGTGAACTTGCCCACAGCTTTAAGCTTGGTTCCGAAAATTGAGATCTAGGGTTGAATAGGCCTTTTATTCTGAAGCAGGTTGGCTTATTACGTTGCTTTTCTTTACGTTAATAGTCTGACCGAAATTTTCACACCTACAACCTCTTCACAACACACCAGTAATTATTTCGCGCCACACCAATGTGCTATATGACGGTGGTTGGTAAACTATTGCACTGTAGATATTGATTAGTCCAATATATAAACAACACACATAATATCTATATACATATATATAGAGAGAGAAATGCATAGGTAAATATAAATATATACTATATATATAAATGTACATAATATATATATGAGCTTATGTATATATGTTTATATGTATGTATATAAGCGTATATACGCACTTATATACATATGCATAGTCATATATATATTTATATATATATACACATATATATATAAATATATATATATGACTATGTATATGTATATTAGTGCATATATACGTTTATATACATATGCATAAACATATATACATTAGCTCATATATATTATGTACATATATATTATGTACATATATATATTATTTATGTATATATATATATATATATATATATATATATATATATATATATATATATATATAATTTACTCAGATTTTATTGGTTTGCTTTTTATGTGTTGGCAGCTTTTGGGTTGTAATTGTCTTTGTGTTTCATTTGGCAATTGTTCAGTTCGTTGATGGAAGACCGTTCATTATTCCCAATAAACTTGGCATCCACTCGCTGTATTCGATGTCACACGTCCACGCGATCGGCAATACGATAACTGTTGCCGTCTCACATAATTACTGCTTGCCAAGATATAAGTTGATGTAAAACTATGAATCCATCCTATTTTTGTACGGATGGATATAACATCATTTTCTTTTCAAACGTCATAAAATATTCTCTCATGTTTTGTTTCGCCGTTTTAGTAATTCTCTCATCAGTCTCTGTTATTATAGCATTACTTTCGTGGCGCAGTAAACTCAAGCATCGAAGTTTATCTCTCTATTAGTTCTATCTACTCGGCGTTGCCCGGGAGTGTTTTTACTTTTTATTTTGTTTCGTTTTTTTTTTCTAAACTATGTCGTTTATTTGTTTTTTTGTTTGTTTGTTTGTTTTGTTTTTATTTTTATATTTTTAATAGGGTGATCAAATATATATGTTTTTTTATTTATTTACCATATATATATATATATATATATATATATATATTTAGTAGAAATGGTAATCAAGAAAGTGTTCAATACTGTTGTAGAGCAAATATGCGTTTTATTTTTTATTACCGTATCTTTCTGTTAAATTACATTATTGTTTCAGCTACCGGCCTGTGCTAGAAAAGAATCCACTGGTTGATGTACCATCTCGGATGTGGTAACAATGCCCCATGCACGTACTAGTGGTTGCTTTACAGAGATACAGGATACTGGCAAGCGTTAGTTTATTTTTGTGGAAATCGCGCCACTGAATGTAAGAATCTAACTAGAATGAAATATGATCATCGCAAATCAGGAAATGCCAATTGACCTCAGTCTTGAAAATACCTAAGTTATAAATAGAAGGAAAACAGTCAGTAGAAAGAGAGTCCACAATTCTGAAGTTCTTCGAAAGAAGCTACTTGAATAGGAAGTTGTATAAGAAAAATGTAACGAACAGCGAATTGGTGGAGATCACAAAAGCAACGAGTCAAACGAGCTGAACAAAGGAAGCAGGGAATAGATCAAAAAAATTTTGAAGACCACATACCACAATATTTTTATAGACAACACTGAAACTAGCGACATTACATTCGCAGAGAAGCTCGTTAGAGAGAGCCTACCTTCTTTGCAGCTGACTTGACATCTTTTATGTAGTTATTCCAATTTATGTTTCCTAAAATGTACTAACGGATAAATTTGAACAGTAGAAATAGTTCTATCGGCCAAAGAAAGGTTTCATATAATTATTGAAGAAAAATAACGTCGTATTAGTAGCATTAAATTATTGTTTCATATTATTTTTTACTATGTCATGTATTTTTACCTAATTTTTTATATTTTTGTATAGGATATTGGAAGTTGACGTTCATAATTATTATTTAGTTATTACATTAACTGGTCACTTATTAATAGACTTACTTGAGGTTCTTTTAATCATTTTTCGTACAATTATTGGATTTACATACTTTTCAAAACATTTTACCGGGTGGAACGATAAAATTGTCGACCTAGAAAAGGCGATATGATTCCATTTCCGTTTAATAAAACCCGGTTTTCTTTTTTGTTGCAGACCAACTACTAGTTGACCATTTGTGTACAAATCCCATGGGCGATAGGCACCTTCTATCATGTCTTCAAGTTACACAATTTTCAACGAGCGAGGTCGGGGATGCACCGCTGTACAACTCATGCGCTCTACTGATTCAAGTTATGACAACAGGACTATTGCCAGCATCCTAAAAATGCATCGCTGGATTGATAAATAACAGGAATAACAGAAACGTGCCCAAAGGCGAGGAAAACAAAGTTTCCGGCCACAGTTATAGTCTTTGGTGAGGGTCACATCATGCCACCTCACATCCTCGGCTTGAAAGTCAATACCAAAGTCTACCTAGATGTGATGAAGAGTGTGGTGATCCTCTGGTGCAATGAGTTTGGCAGCAGGACTCGGCGCCGGCTCACATGTCCAAAGAGACCTTGGCTTGGCTTTAGAAGGAGTGCTACGAATTTGTACCGTTTCCTCATTGCCCCCCTCCTCCACTGACCTTAACCCGCTGGACGTCTTCATTTGGTCGTATGTCAATAATATGACCTCCCACAAAACAGATTATTCGCCGAGCTTCTGCTAGCGCTTGGGGAAAAGCATGCTCCCAGTTCCGGACCCGTTTCAAGGGGGTGATTGAGGCTGAAGGCAGTTACACTAGATTCATATCAGCTCTACTAGATAATCAAGTTACCTGAATTGATTTTTACAATAAAAGTGTGAAAATAAAGTTGTAGTGTTTTTTCTTTAGGGCGACACTTTTATCGTTCCACCCTGTATTTTTAATGTATAACGATTTACTAATAATTTCAAAGCATTAAATAAGATTCTATACATAATTTTAAAGCTTTATAATTCTATGGTGTGTTTGATGAACACGCCATTACCACAAGTATATATATATATATATATATATATATATATATATATATATATATATATATATATATATATATAAGGTCAAAGTTAAAACCTGCAATTGTTTAATTCAACATGATGAAGAGCTACATAGACGGGAGTGATACCATTAAAACGAACGATCAACAAAGTCATCATCATGTTCAATGCTCTGTAGCCAATAATCCAATAACACATTTGTTTTTGACGCACGTCCATGATAGGTGTTGCTTTTTTAGAGTCTCACACTGCCAATATCTGCAGCAGAGAGATGTAAGTTTTAGGTCATATGTTTTGTCAATATAACAATGCAATCTGCAATCCTTTATGCCCTATTCAGGCTGAATAAAAATATGAGGCATTACATTTAGAACCTCTTCTCGTGTGTGTGTGTGTATATATATATATACATATATATATATATATATATATTATATGTATATATATATATATATATATATATATATATATATATATATAAGAGCAAATAGTTAATAAAACATGTTAAAAAGACTTTGAAAAGAGTTAAAAACATATTTATTCTGAAAAGGAAACACTTAATAAGTTGATAGTCCTTAATCCGCGGAGTTTCGAAGAAATACTTTCCTTCTCATCAGAGGGTAGGAATTAGCAAAATAAGCAGCAAGCAGGCTCCTTCAGTCTTGGACAGACTATTGATACCCACGAAGGGTTGCTTGCGCGTGAAATTTTTGTAGCAGAAGGTTCGCAATCTCCAACCACACCTCTCATGAGACGACATTGTTAAATACCAGTGGCAAGTGAAGTACAGGACGACTGGAAACAAATGCCGAGATAAGCAGAGAGCACATACAGCGCCTAGAATTCCCAAATGGTCACCCATCTGGTACTAACCCGGCTCAACGTTGCTTAACTTCGGTAACCTGACGAGAACCGGTGTGCCAACGCGATTATTCCGTGTATATATATATATATATATATATATATATATATATATATATATATATATATATATATATATATATATATATATATATATATATATATATATATATATATATATATATATATATATATATATATATATATATATATATATATATATACTGTAGTATAAAAGGCTACTGTGAGTGATATTGATGTCATATTTAAAAATAAAATTATTCTTTGTGTGTGCATATATATGCATACATATGTATAATATATATATATATATATACTGTAGTGTAAAAAGCTATTGACGTCAGATTTATAGTTGCCAGTTCTGTGATCTTTGTGTAATGCTGAGAATCGCACCAACAATTAATATAAATTAAATAGAAAAATCATTTTATAGCAAAGAAAGAAAATAAAGGATATACAGGGGAATGAATGCATGTTAACGATAAGTGCGTAGCATGGCGCGCATGCGCGGATGTAATATCATACGAAGTGACGTCATTTCTCTGGATAAACAGACTTATAAGAAGAGAAAGAGAATGATCACATGAGAGAGGAGATAACGTTCGAGACTTAGAAAGAGACGTGGAGAACGTTCTAGATCACGTGGTTGACGTCACGGCTGTAAAAATTATCAAATAAATGTTGTTTTTACAAAGAGCAAGCGAGTTGGAGTTATTTAATTAATGATTTTCAATGAGATTTTAACAATATTTCATGTTTAATTCTAATAAATATTCGATTAATAGTAAATGGATTTTTAAAAATTTATTCAGACTTCATTAACACACTTTATTTTATTAATGTTATTACTTTATTAATATAGAGATTTTCAATAAACTATACTCGGAGAAGGGAATGTTCGACAACTATTCTGTGTAAGATATGAAAAGGTATATTATGTTAATAAATTACATCATTTGTTTATTATGTTGATATAGATTACCTCCCTTGTCTTCTAAAACGAATATTTCAAATATTGACTCATCACTGGAAATTCAGTTTATCGAGAAAAGACGAGCCCCCGATTTTTTACCTTTTTGCGGAACAAATTCTCATACCATACGGACGTATAGACATCTGTCTATGTGATTCTCTCGGATACTAATATCAGATAAGTGTGTTTTTAAACTGCAAGCATAATTTCGTTTGCCAGTCATTACGTTGTATGATAATTCCAATATATACCATTAAACTTACACTTCGGTTTCTGCTTATTTCAACAATGATTCATTTTGATAATTGCACCTGATTTCCTGGCGTAATTTGTACTTTTCGTTCAAAACTCACTTTTATGCTAAATTCTTTCTATTCTGTAAGTTGATTAAATCTACGATTCTTCAAAGTTTCAGTAAACTCCTCGTTTCTTCCGTTTCTTAAGTTTGTATTCACGTGTATCTGAAACAATGTTTTCATTCTTTTTATCCTTGCTTTTGTTAATAATCAAGAAACCTGTGTCTAAAATATATCATGCCTCAGAGTCTTGACTGTCTATAAGAGTTTATGCTAACTCTCAGGGGTTTTAACGTTTCTACGAAACGTTATGATACCTCTCTTTGGTCACAAAAGACAATGGATACCCATTGTAGAGGTAACTACGCGTGTAAATGTGAGGCCTGCTTGAGTCTAATGGCAAGAAGTGTTAGACGTCTGGAAACAATGTCGAGATAAACGGAAAGCATTTTAATAGTGAATAGGCTCAACGTTGCTTAACTTCGGGGATCTAACAGGAACCGGTGTGTGAACGTGAATTATGCCGTATACAAAACATCCACATCCACAATATACGAGGATTGTTTCAAAAATAAGGTCTCCTATTTTTAAAACTCAAGAAGTTGAAGAGATACGAAGACGAGAGTGGTACCATTAAAACAAGCGACGATACCTCTACTCAAAAAGCTTCTTCCCTCGAACTGCTTGACTTTGGAATTTCCTTCCAAGTCCTTTCTTCTCTGACTATACTGAAATGCAAAAGTTCAAATGTAATGTGAACAGACATCTCACTACTTAACTCCCTACATAGTATATCTGTAAATTCGGTCCCAAATAGTAACCCTTTACGTCAAGTGGTATTGTACCTTGCTTGGGTTGAAATAACAATAGTAAAAATTGTATCACCATTCTCGATGCACTTTTGCCCACGATAAATGATGGCTGTGCATGGGCGTCTGAAGCGCGCTTCGTCATACAAAAGTCAGTCCAAAAGTACAGCCTCCTATTTTTTAACTCAAAATGTTGAAGAGTTATGTAAACAGAAGTGGTATCATTAAAACGAGTGACATTTTGTGCTCTAGAATTCATTTTCTGCGTCGTCACTACCACTCCTAATTAACTTTTGCCAAGCATTTAATGATGCATCTCTGCTTCTGACTCACGTTCATCATAGGGGGTTTTTATCTAGGGTTTCCCACAGTTAATATCTGCAACAAAGAGATAAAACTTTCAGGTTATGAATGCATAAGTTCAGTTATCATAACAATGCAATTTGCAATCCCTTCTTATCCATTCGGGCGGAATAAAAATAGGAGGCATTACATTTAGAACGCTCTTCGTAACAAAAATGTAAAAGACAGCACATTTATTCCTGTCGTTTCAAATAATGAAAAATAACTTCTTGATAATAACCAATACAGGATTTAAAAAGAAATTACAAACATTGATATTATCAGACAATTAAAAAAGTCTTTTTTTTTTGCATAGGCATCACCACTTATCAAGGCCAAGAGGCCACTCAAGGATAAGGGTTAAAGAGTATACAGTAGAAATTGGACAATATAGTAATCGTTAGTAATGGAAATTCGGTAAATTTGTTAACTTATATGGTACGGCTCATCAAGAACTTGTTTACGTTAGACTTAAAGAGAACTATATTGTAGTCAGCTGGAAAGTAGAAAAACGGAAGACAATTCCATAGGCGTGCCGTTCTAAGAAAGAAGCTTTGTTCATGGAATCTACGTTTAGGTTTAGGCCCAGATAAAGAGTGGAGGAAATTAGTGATAGTGTTTTCTGTTAGACCGGTGTGTCTTGTGAAAGTTTGGCGAGGGGGGACTATAGATTGAAGCTCAGCCGAGCACTTGCGATGAAAATAACGATAAAAAAGAGACAAAGTCGCAACAGCTCTTCTGTGAGAAAGAGGTTGCAGGGAAGAGAAAAGGACATCCCCTACGAGGCTACGAAGTCTATTTTGAAGTCTATCAAGGCAGGATAAGTCCTTTCTAGCAGCTCCTGCCCAAATGTGGCAACAATACTCCATCCTAGGACGTACCTGGCTCTTATATAGATAGAGAATTGCATCAGCAGTGGGATATCTACTGGATCGATAGAAGGATCCCACCATTTTTCCAGCGACCTTGGCAACGAATTTAATGTATGTATTCTACTTAAGATCAGGAGTAAAGGTCAAGCCAGAAGCTTTTCAAAACATGACACCTGCCTAAGACGAGAGCCATTCATTTCAGTTGATGCCAGATGGGGATCAGAGCGTTGATGATGTAAAGATAAAAGCTTGGTTTTAGATGCATTAAAAGTAACAAGCCACCTCTTTCCCCATTGTACCACTTGATCAAGATCAGAGGAGAGAAAGGTTACAAATTTAGTTATATTTTAACAATTAAATCCATAACAATATTATATTTGTTAAAAAAGACCAACACTCTTATCATTTTAGATCATAAGATGCTATTTACTATTATTAGTAAGCCTTCTGTTGATTTTGAGAAACAGTGGGTAACCCCTGTAAATGTGCCTATGTTGGAAGCAATATTTGAGATTGACTCCAACCATACCTCTTCTGAAACAGTATTGATTAAGTCTAGTTGCAATGAAAAATAGAATATAAATAGTTTAGCCTCCCACATACAGCACGTAGTATTTATCTAAAAGTCGCCCATTTAGTAATAACCAGGCTCAAATTGCTTAACTATTAAGTGTATTTATTTATTATTGTTTTATAATACTAGTACTCTTATATATATATATATATATATATATATATATATATATATATATATATATATATATATATATATATATAAGAGTACATGTGTGTGTGTGTGTGTGTGTGTGTGTGCAGGGTGGTGGGGAGAATTAGAAAAATTCTTTATTAGAAGACTGATCGGGATAATACAGAATGGCCCACTTAAAAGTATCCCGGAAAATGTAGTAGAAGGGACACTCTTTTACTGTTTGAATTACTTGTAGTGGTATAAAAAAATGCTGGAAGTGCTCCCAGTTGACATCTCTGCACGTTTAACAATGTTTGCAGTTACTGGCTGTAGATATTCTCTAGTGATTCGCCTGATAGAATTGATAATGTTATCTTTTAGTTGATCTAATTTGTACGATTTATTTGCATAAACTTTTCATTATAAATTCCCAAAAAATAACAATCAGATGATGACAAGTCCGGTGAACGTGGTGGCAATAACCCTTTGCTTGCTGTTCTGCCTTCCATAAACATGTCATGAACTCGTGTCAGTGATCTATGAGATGTGTGACATGGTGCGCCATCTTGTTGGAAAAAGACTTGTATTTTGTCGTGTGATGTCAGTTGGTAGTTAAAAGAAATATTAGCTAGATGAGGCTATTTTTAAGTGGGTCACCATATGCAATGCTTCACAATTGAGATGAAACTTATATAGAACGAAAATAATTAGAAGCATTAGGCTTCGAAATACTTATATATCCAAGATATAAAAGATGGGGATAATTGTCTGCAATAAATAACATTAATAAATAATACTCATCTCAATGAATTCCAATTAAATAATAGATTGCAACTTGTTTAAAATCAGGATGGTCCCTCTAAAGAAAATATTTGAATACAAATGCAAAATGCTCTTCCAAGCACATTCAGATCCGGAATGTTTGCAGGCTTGTTAACCAGTTCAATGTTCAGCCCTAATCTCTCCGATTCTTGTTTGAACACCGGGTCCGCTGGATGTACATGTGGTTTAGCATTGTCTTGTTGAATTATGATTCGTTGTGCAATGGATCCACTTGGTCATTTGTTCCGTGTGTAAACAAGGACCTTTTTAACAAGGAATTCATGAATCTGAATTTTCGTGATTGTATCCATGACTTTAGTTACCATTGTTCCAGCAGGCCTGTTTCTGCTGTTACGTTTAGCCGTCTAATTGTTTGAAAAATGAATGTGGATCCCAACGGGGTCGAGCCACGGCAGCAAGAAACATTACCTTTGTAATGAAACGCTTGCTTTTAGTGGTTCATAAAGGGTCATGTTCGTCTTTGCCTAAATAAAATTTCCTTGCATTTTGCGTCATGTAAAACCATTTCTCATCAATATGTATGGCATTAAACATTTCTCTAAACGTTCCACGATTTAAATCCAACTATGGACGGCAAAAATTAACGCGACATTTTATGTTTTCTATCGTGAGAAGCGGTTTTACAGCATTTGAATGTGCCCGAATTTCGCCATCTTTCATCCTTGCAATCAACGTTGTCTTAGGTATTGCACATGCTTGAGCAGTAGACCTCAAAGTGGTTCTTTTTCTCAAGAGAATGGTGTTTATTTTTGCCAACTGTGAACTATAGGCCTTTTTTCGGCCACAAAGAAACTTACGGCTCAAAGAATCCATTGCCACCAATATATCGGACGAACTGTCTAGTGCTCGTGACCAAATTCTGCCTACAGTATTTCTTCCTCTACCGAATTTTGTGGCAACATCTTTGATTGCACCTCGTTCTAGGATGCACCCTTTAGATCTTTGTAGCAACGCTTGCAGAACTGCTGTTCGTCTTGAATTTGTCAATTCTCTCTTATCACTTCTTTTTTTTATCTTCCACATTGGCATCAACTACATTTTCAATATTTATATAGCCACTGCGGGTATTTTTAAAAATAGATTATATAACAGTGAACAAAGTAATTTGCATAGATTAAACTCTAAATGACTTTAAAAACGAAAACTGTTCTTTTTCAATTAAGCACGCTCTAAAGTACTACCAGTTACCCACTAAAACATTGAAATGGTGCGTGGCAAAACCTAAAACGTGGACAGTTTTAATTCTGCACCAACTATTTCCGACCGGAGGTAGTATAAAGCTGAACGTCTGTGTGTGTGTGTCTGGTCACGAATAGGCTCCTATGTGGTTGACTATTATAGAAAACTGATCACATATAATGATAGAAGATGTATCGAGACACGGGGATGGGTATGTTTGATCTGGCATAATGATGATTCATTAAAATTGTGGGGTCTGCGTACGTGCCTAGTCCACAAACTATGGAATAAAAAATTTAAAAATTAAAAAAACGTTTACAAGTGTTTTTGATATAGATGTACATAATAATACTTTGATAAGTATGTTTTAACTTTAATAGGGATGGTATAATAAAATTGTGGGGTCTGCGTTCACGCCTGGCCTCAATAGAATGGAAATAGGCACAAAATTTAATAAAGACTTTTCATATCTATCTGCGTAAGTATACTTTGATAATTATGTTTCAGTTTGAAGAAATATGGTATAATAAAATTATGCGGTGTTAATTCGCGCCTGGCCTCCATAGAATTGAAATATGTCACAAAGTTTAACAAGGTTTTTTAACATAGATCCACAGAATATTGTGATAATTGTTTCAGTGTGAACAGGTATGGTATAATAAATTATGGGGTTTATCTATTTTATTTTAACTTTCATCATATTTTGCTTTGGTTTTGATGCACCCAAATTCAAAGCTATCTCTTTACAACCCTTCCTTTTCATAACCTATCATACTTTAATATATCAGAGTCCATTTTCTGTAGGCTGTTTTTGAACCCAGTTAACGTCAGATACTTTTGCTAGTATATATATATATATATATATATATATATATATATATATATATATATATATATATATACTGGAAAAGGCCAAAAACAAGAAGAAGGAATAACTTCATATTTGTATTTTTCGGATATTATAATTGGCTCGATATCAACCAGACAATTTTAAATTTTATTTTATTTAAAAAAAGTTCGTAGTGAACATCTCGTCAATATCTTTGAAATAATGCATTGGCTAGTAGATTTTAACTATATTAAACCTTTGGAATAATCTTTATACATATATATATATATATATATATATATATATATATATATATATATATATATATATATATATGCTTTGATAAAATTATTCTTGCCTATATTCAGTAAGGATGAAAATGTTGGACGAAACAGTCATTCGACATTATGAGTATGAATATTTATCGCGTATTCATCTCTCAATTTGCACCTTTTGGGAGCAACAATGCATTATGGTGAGAGCCGATTAAGCGAACGGACATTTTTAAAGCGGTCAATCCAATGGCGTTCGTGCGCATGCGCTAGCTCCCATCTCTTATAAAGCGTTTCTCCGTTAGACGGACGATGTCGACTGTGCACGATTGCCTCTGGAATATAAGTGATTCAGATTCGCGGAAACATCTTAATTTAGAATGTGTTACGCCGTTTCGTTCTTTCTCGATGGATTGGGGATTTTACAGAAAAGATTCTTGAAACAGAGCAGTAAGCCATTGAAAAGTGCACTTAGTGAAAATACTCATTTTAGTTCGTGAGAAGTAAATTAGCTGGTATTTAATGAAATGTTGATTTTTTGCGTTAACACCCTTTATTCTTATTTTCCTCTAGTGTGTTGTCATTTTCATAGTAGGTGCTCCACTACGCTCAAATCTATGATCTTCCGCCCTATAAAAATGTTCACAGACCGAACCCGTATATTCACGCTAACTATAAGGCTTTTTTCTTTATTTGAAGCACCTAGCAGAATTTCTTTCCAAGAAATTCTGCTAGGTGCTCCAAATAAAGAAAATATGCTTATTAGAACATTATCGTTTTCAAATCAAATGTCAACAAATACCTGTCGAACTGTATCATGTATAAGTATAAGCACAAAAATATTACGCTTTTTGATACTGCAAATAATGTGTATTTTTTGTGCTACCAGATTAGGCTGTCTGAAGATACTGGCTTTCTGAACTCAAATGCATCAAACATCGATGTTATTGTAATTTATTTTATTTATCTCCTTCGCAAAACTTAAACATGTTCTGCCAATCCACAAAATTTGCCTTGCAAACCAAAGAGCATGAATAAGAAATCTATATATCTATAAAGTTTCTCGCTCTGACATTGTTATTAAAAGCCTACTTTTTCTATTCGAAATTATTAAAATGAACTTCTAAATATAGTCAGTCATGAATATGCAAGCGACTATCGTATGATATACTAATTTGCATATTCATTTGAGAAACGAGCGTTAATTAATTACTTATTAATTGTTCATGGTTTCTTATTAGATGATTAGTTTCATTTCACTATTATGCTGGATTCTATTTATGCACAGTTTCATAGTTTCTACATTCTGCATAATTGCGTAGAATTTAAGATGAAAACATTCTAGCACGCAGATATATATATATATATATATATGTGTGTGTGTGTGTGTGTGTGTGTGTGTGTGTGTGTGTGGAGGTGTGCAAAAAGTCTCTATCAATCTTCTTTCTGAATATTTGGTCTACAGAGTTGAGATTTGATATATATGGTATTTTGACCTGTATAATACTTTCGATTTGATTTTTAGTCGGCAAAAATTGTTGCTAAGGGATCATAATTGAAAAACAAAACAGTTAACCCTGGCAGGATTTGTCGACTAAATCTTTTTACATGCGCAAATCTACACCCATAAGTTAAACAACGTTAATTGTTTTACTGTTTGTTTGCTTATGAGGTACCCTTATAGGGTATTCAGGGACTGAACGGGGGCGATGATGCGTGCGCGAGTGTGAACGTGTGCGTGTTTTTTGTTTTGGGAGGTTTGGGGGGGGGTTACGCCAATGTCTACATCGTTTAAGATATCAAATAAATAGTGAACTGTTTTCCTTTTCCTTTAAACCAAAAACTTATTTACTTATTTTCATTTTTAATGCGTTCATTATGATGTTAGTTGATAAAATTATTCATGACAGGCACATTATAGCGAATGATAACGTACCAAAACGAGGGTGCATCTCAGTAACAGTTGAATTATGTGTTATGAAAAAGAAAGAAGAAAATCACACACGCAATTCTCTGTTCTGTCCTTATGCAATTTTACTTTATCCGTGAGGTTTTCTTATACGCGATTCATATCGTTTTACTTTTATTTTATGAATTTATTTTCTCTTTTACACTGGTCTCCCAGATCTGTTTTTTTTTTTTTTGCCTTTTTATGTTTCGATTTTTACAATGACCCCTCACAACAAAAGCATGTATGTAAATATGTACTTTGGGTTCGGCTTAGTTGTGATATTGTCGGAAATTAATACAACAGAGTCAATTTTACATACTCTGCGATTGGATAAAAAAAACAACCAATCACAGATTGCTATTTGACACATCTTCCTCATATCATGTGAATGTGGAACGTTCTTTTCATAACAGCACAATTTTTATTTATGAAATTGAATGAATTTAAAAGAAAGAAATTTAAAACATAAAAACACTCATCATAAATTCACAAGTGACACCCCCATATTATATATCTCCATGAAATATGAATGAGACTCTATAAAAAGTATTTATTATTAGGAGAACATGCGGAAAGATAATCTAATGCAAAACTATTTGTTTACGAAGTTAAATAAACTATAAAACAATTCATTTAAATTTTTCCGTTTCTGACTATAAATTTACATTTTTACATCCTTATAAGCAAATATATGCTTACCATCAAGAAATAAGAATTTTAAAAATTCATTACATTTACAATATTTTTGAAAACAAGTGTATTTTTAAATTATTAATTGAATATACTTTTAAAAATATATAACGTCATAGTATTTTTCCAGCAAAAAAAATGATTCGTTTTAATCGAATGTCTCCAAATGTAAAATAATTATTTATCTTTCGGAAAATAAAATACGGAACATTTTGACCATCCATATAAATCTTCTGACAATTTATTGGAGAAATAGCCATGTCTATCGTACCTTAGTCTGTGACGTCAGAACGTTATGAGATTTTTAGTGAAACGGCCTTCTATTTACGGTGGTCGTGCTAGAACAGTAACAGAAATTGACTGTTTTGCTAGCTCTTCCAGCGTGTCTTACTTGTGCGCCGCTGACGCACATATTCATCCCAGAGTTCTCCTATTCGAAGCTTTTCGAACCCTAAAACCAGAGAAATAATACGATTCTTGTAGTGATGACCATGATGATCCACGAGGTCATGCGTTGTTCATTGGAGATTGAACCCAGAGCGTTGAGCGTGCCAGAATCTTGTTATCTTTATTCAATGAGGATAGTTTGCAAATCAGCATTGTTTTGTATGGACAAATTCTTGTCGAAATAAAATTGGTGAAAAAAAAAACAACTTGCCTCCTAAGGCAGAGAAGAAAAGTTGGTGAAACACCGAATGTTCAGTGAAAGAAACGAAAAAAAAATGATTGCATTAACGTCGTTTGTGTCAGTTACTCGATTAACGTGATTCGTATTTTTGAAAATTGTTAATGACAATTCGAGTGTGGGACTTTTTTTTAGAGTTGTCACCGTGCTTTGTAGAACTGTTAATTGCAATTCAAGAGTTGCACTTTTTCGTTTCGTTATCGTGTTTTAGGAAAATTGTTAATTACAATTTGAGTGTCGAATTTTTTAACTATTTTTTGTACGCGTTCTTATCTTCTATTATTACGCTGTTACTAAAATGAAACTTAGAAACGAGTCCACAAAACGCCATTTTTTTTTGTAAGTCTTCATCTTCTCATCTTTTCTTTCATATCTCATTGAAATTATATTAAATATTGTTTTGTTTGTTTGTTTGTTTGTTTGTCTGTTTGCTTTGTTTTTTACTTGTTTTTTTGTTGTTTTTTTGTTTTTTGTTTGTTTCTTTGTTTGTTTTTTGTTTGTTTGTTTATTGTTTGTTTGTTTGTTTTGTTTTGTTTTGTTTGTTTTTTTGTTTGTTTTTTGTTTGTTTGTTTTTTGTTTTTTTTGTTTTTTTTGTTTTTTGTTTGTTTTTTTGTTTGTTTGTTTGTTTTTTTATTTGTTTGTTTGTTCATTTGTTCGTTTGTTTGTTTGTTTTTTTTGTTTGTTTGTTTGTTTGTTTTTGTTTGTTTGTTTTCGCTCACTTTTGCTTATGTCACTTGTTCTGTAAACTTTTGGGGGCATTAAATTTCGTTCCAAATTTGAATGGAGAAAACTTACAACAATACTGATGATGATGATGATTATGATGATGATGATGATGATGATGATGATGATGATGATGATGATGATGATGATGATGATGATGATGCTCTTTGGTTGCACCAAGATCCACGTTAAGGACACAAATGCAATAAATAGGGAAAATTGTTGTTTAAATGCAAGAAGTAAAACAAAAAACATTCTTGAAAAACATGGCCTATTTAGATGTTGTTTTCATTTTTGTTTTTTTTTTTAGTTGATAATTTTTATTTTATTATTCGGACAATTTTTTATAACTTTCAGGACAAGAAATAATAATCCAAATAATAAATACTTATAAAAATTTACAAAGTTATTACAAATATTTTGTATCAGAGATTGTTCGTGTCTGTTAGCTTGTGGAGTTTAGTTTCAAGAACGTTCTCGCACTGAAGAGCTGTGATACAACGAAGCCCGCACTTGTCATTTTTTCAAAACCCGCAAATTTAAGCTAAATTGAATGTAACTGTTTAAACAATCGATACCTCATTTGATTCGCCTCTTATTTCTCACTAATTTCAACTGTTAATATTTGATTTTTAATTGAAGTATTAACGTACATTTAAAAGTTAGTTTCAAATAGAGAAGGCAAAAAGAAACTCCGCAGCTGCAAATGAGCGTAACACCAGCTTAAAATATCCACCTTTCAGCTAACAAAGCATCTCTAATCGTAATTGTTGTTGTTCCAGGTTATAAAATGTAACATTGCCTCGACTTTCTCTCGGTGATCGTCAGGAGCTTATTAATCCCCACCTTTCTTCTTTATCCAATCGGGAAATCGGCTGCAGATTGAAATGTAATGAGAAAATGGCAGTGTTCCTGATGCTCCTTGTCGTCCTAGATTTACTTCTTACAGCAAAGACAATACTATAAAGATTGGCAACCTCAGAAACAGATTTACAACGGCTCCCCAAATCCAATAACAGCGTCATCTTGTTAAAAAGTGGTCTCTTATTACTGTTAAGAACAGATTGAAGGAATTTAATTTGCGATGCTGTGTTGCAAAACGCAAGCCAATGATTTCTGTAAAGAACAGAAAACACTGTTTTGACTTCGTCAGATGCAATGAAGATCATGACTTTTCAAATTGGTTGAAAGTGATTTTTAGCAACAAAAGCAAGACAGTGATGTTAGGCAGTACGTCCGTCGAAGGAAGGATGAAGAATTTAATCCTAGGTGCATAGTTTCAACGTTACAAGGTGGTGAAGGTTCAGTTTTGGTGTGGGGCGTTATTAGTGTCAATGATCCAGGACCTATAGGTCACTTGCAAGGTCGAATTAATTCGACCAAGTACAGTAATGTTGACTGAGCATTTTCTGCACTACTTTGGCCAGAATTTAGATGATAATCCCATCTTCATGCAGGGCAATTCTCCCATTCAGACAACTTCATGTTCCTCCCGCAGTGACTTCATCCATAATACATTGTAGTTTACATTGCACTGTGGAGAACCTACTGTTGATTTTATAAACTTATTTTTATATATAAGTGCTTGAATTATAGTTTGAAATCCGATGGCCAAGTATCATGTTTCAGTTGTGCTCTAAACAGAAACATTTATTTCGAACGCGCCATCGTCATATCAAAGAACCCACTGTTGATTTTATATGCCTGGCTTTTCTGTTTGTGCGGTGGTAATTGCTTGAATTTAAGTTTTAAATGAAAAAGTCAAGTAACATGGTGCAATTGTGTTTTAAACAGAAACAATCTATTTCGAACGCGCCTCTGTCATATGAAAGAACCTACTGTTGATGGTATATATTGGACCTTTCTGCTTATGTGGTAATAAAACTTCTCAAATGCACTTGTGATGTTACGCTGTGTAAGGTGTTTACTTTGGTCAAAATCATCTGTTCCTTCTTTTATCGGATTATTTCGATCTTCGATTACTGAAACTTATCGAAAATATTCTGACACAAAACATATAATTTAAAAATTGGAGGAATTGAATAAAAAAGTGTTCATCTAATTGCTCCTTTATTCATCGCTGTCTCGACATATATTTGTCTGACAAGTAGTATCTGACCTCATTCGGCGGTCGTTTTATTTAAAGAATTATTTCTAACCACCATGGCCGAAAAAGATAATAAAACTTGTTTACTCAAACGCACATAAAATTTATTGCATCTGCTTAAGTTTGAGACAGGAAATTCTGGCTAGCAATAAAAGTTCAGCTTATAATTTCAGTCTTATTGCTAACTTGGTAAACATATTATTTAAAGATTTTCCTATTTGCTGGCAGACATTTTACAATTATAATTATCTAGTTTATAGGACGAAGAGCATGAAGGAATATATACGTTATACACGCGCACACACACACGCATACGCACACACACATATATATATATATATATATATATATATATATATATATATATACGAGTATATATATATAGTCATCCATGTACAATACTGTTTCGTTGTATCACAACTCATCAGTACAGCTAGACTGGCACATTTCCCTAGCAGGGGGTTGAGCCTACCATCATCGCGTCGACAGTTCTACCCATCGGCGATTGGATTGTAAATAACTTCAACAAATGTTCATTTAAATAAACATTCGCCCACTGCTTATATATATATATATGTATATATATATATATACATATACACTAGCATGGGTGCCCGGCGTTGCCCGGGTGTGCGGTGTATGCTGAGCAAAAAAGAACATTAAATATGGTTAATTTT
Source organism: Euprymna scolopes (assembly GCF_053919585.1). NCBI lineage: Eukaryota > Metazoa > Mollusca > Cephalopoda > Sepiida > Sepiolidae > Euprymna > Euprymna scolopes. The sequence continues at coordinate 138,238,066 of NC_136491.1, read as the reverse complement.
TTTAACTTTGACCCCTATTATGACCCCTTAACATTTATTGTTTAGGGTTCCAATCAAGTTATTAAGTTAGATCCATGTCCAAGGAATCTACATATAAAATTTCAAGTGTTTAGACCCAAAATTGTCGTATCCGTAGTATCGAATATGCTTGTGAGGGTATATACTAAGAATAATCCCACAAGATATGATGCCTCTGCAGAATCTCTGGCACCCATCGCCAAATCAAACGAATTTGTCATTTGAGTTTTTATCCATTGGTTAGTTTTATTTATTAGAACTGATTTTCTACATTTTTTAATGATGTTGATTTCTTCCGAGAATATATCAGTGTATGCCTCGGCAAATTCTAGAGCAATGTTAAAAAGTTCTTCGGATATCGAGGGATAAAAGTCTATGATGTCAAACTGTATAAACGTACATTTATCTTTGTTTTCTATATTTTTAAACCAGGTGATTGCTTCGGTAGTATTTGCCCACTGGTTTAGTTCTAGGTCTTGTTTGATTTGTTTGTTTACTCTAGAAAGTATAGTTTTGCTAATTCTATCTATTTCTGGTTTAGTTGGGTTTATCAGGCGGGTGCTGGGATTATTATTAAAGTCCCGTTTGTAGTCTTTAAGCAGAATGTATGCCTCTCTAGGTTTCAATTTGCCAACTTTATCGCTAATTTTTAGTTTATCGGTAATTTGTTTACTTTCAGTATTTATTATATTTATGTAGTCGCATTCGTTTGTGTCTAGATTTTTGTAGTTTTTGTAATGTTTTCTGTTAAACCCTAAGTCCAATCACCCACCATCAATTATAAAACACATTCCCAACTCGATCGTAAGTAGACTCAGTAATAACTCAAGCGATGAAAATGCATTTAACAGGTCAACCAATATCTACGAAACAGCCCTAAAAAATAGTGGATACAAAAATATCGATATCAAATATAAGCAACAAAACACCACCAACTATAATAAAATTAAAAATAGAAGAAAAAGAACTATAATTTGGTATACGGCCCCATACAATCAAATGTTAAAAACAAAACTTGGCAAGAAATTTCTAGATCTTATTGAAAAACACTTTCCCGCAACCAACCCTTACACAAAATCTTCAATGAAAATACCTTGAAGTTATCCTACTGTTGTTGCGAAAATTTAGAGATGATAATTAGAGCACATAATAACAAAATACTAAATAAAAACAATGTAAACAACAACAAAATAAACAATAAAAAAGTAGACACCATGACAAAAATAAAACCAACACTAGCAGAAATAATAATAATAATAATAATAATAATAATAATAATAATAATAATAATAATAATAATAATAACAAACCAACCCCGGACAAGAACAACCATACCATAAATAAAAATACTAATAACGAACAAGATAAATGCAACTGTAGACACCGCACATTTTGCCCAGTTTAAAATAAATGTCTAACAAAAAGCGTAGTTTATCAAGCAAGAATATTTGCGAAAGAAAACCCGAATAACAAGAAATATTACGTAGGCATGACTTCCTTAGATTTCAAAACCCGATACTATGACCACAAAAGTACATTCAACAATAAAAAAACACCGTATAAAAACAACACTAGCGAATAAATACTGGGAACTCAAAGAAAGCGGACATTCGCCGGTAGTCGAATGGAAAATAATAAGACAAGCTACCACGTGTAGGCATTTAGACGACCCATGTAAATTATGCCTTCATGAAAAATTTGCTATCCTGTACTTTAAAGAACCTCAAAATCTATTAAACTGTAGAAGAGAAATAGCAAATAACTGTGTTCACAAAATAAAACTTACTCTAGGATAGCGATACAAAATAGCTTTAAAACTAACAAAAACAATAGAAAATAAACAAATAAATGAATCAAATAAACATGAATATACATAAACGATCACACATATATGTATGTATATATATATGTGTATATATATGTGCATATATGTATGTACGCATATGTATATTTATATATATATATATATATATAAAGGGAGGAAAAGGTCTGCTTTAAACTACTAAACTAGTTCTAAAACAGATCCTTTGTTCGATAAAATGCATGCCCATTGGTTGATAGGAAGGGGCGCGGTGGATACTAGAAAGCTGATTGGCTAACTAAAATCCTCAACAGAAGAGGACCATATAAAAACGAGAAACAACCACAGAATTCGCGCATAATCCTGACGAATCCTAGAGTGGATGAAACGCCGAATATTCAGTGTAGCTTAATCGCCATATATATTTTATAAATTACTATATATATATATATATATATATATATATATATATATATATATATATATATATATATGAAGCTGAACGTCTGTTTGTGTCTGGTCACGAATAGGCTCCTATATGGTTGACTATTATAGAAAACTGATCATATATAATGATAGAAGATGTATCGAGACACAAGAATGGGTATGTTTGATCTGGCATAATGATGATTCATTAAATTTGTGGGGTCTGCGTACGCGCCTGGTCACAAAGGCAAAATGTTTTAACAAAAATATATACGCATACCTTTTTACAAAAATATTACGCAAGTATATCATGTAGGATATTTGCATGAATATTATTATACTTAATAGTAAGCTAAGGATGATCACCCCATAAGAAAATCGAAAAAACTATAAGAGAATTTATTAAAATGAATGTTTAAAAGAATATGTATAATATTTCGATCTTTTGCATATGAATGCAATTCCACGGCCTATATATAACAAAGTTGTATTTTCTTTTTGAATAAATAGAAAAGAGCGGTTTTAATATGAATACCAATACACACCAAAAAAAATTATAGTATATATATACATACACACATACATAGATACAATGGTTTCATTTGCATAAACATCTGGCTACACGTTCTGATATGTTTCAATCGAAGCTCTTTAAACCCAGCATCGTTATACAAATTTTATATTTTAGGAACATTTATTTATGAAATTTGCCTGATGATATGGGCTTTTATAAGAGCCTCAGCTGAAATGTCTCACGACGTGAAGTCAGATGTTTATGTGAATAAAACTGTTGTAAAGATAGACCTATTTATTATTGAGTGATTATTATATCAGCACAGGGAAATATTCTCTCCATTTAAACATCTGAATACAAACTTTATCCAAGTTTTATAGATAAGCATATGCATATATTCATGTATAGATATGTTTATTATATGCAATAATATCTACTTGATTTTAATAAGCTGCTTGTCCGCACAATGGGTCATAGGTGTTATCACTACAGTGAATCATATGTCAAACACTAATAAAAAAAATTATAGGCATTTGCTTATTATATTAAGCTGATTTTAAAATATTTTTTTTAATAAAAAAAGAAACTTGAATTATGGTTGTAGAGTGATTCTGTTTTTCGTTATTGGATATCATCTACAAAAATGTTCTCACACTTCAACTGTTATCAGCATGATTCTTGAAGTGTGATTACATTTTTAAAACCTTTAGCTGCATGGTGAGACTTTTTTTTCACACTTGCACTCATAGATGTACTTTTCATGAGTATTTCTTTTATGACGTTTCTGAATTTTTGAGATGAGGATTGGTTATTTGTATTATTTGGATTCTTCGGACTACTGTTCTCATCTTGAGTGTGATCTTCACGCGCAAGGACCCGTGGCGCAGTGGTTAAAATATACGGACAAATCAATTGTAAAAAGTGATATTATCCTGAAGGTTGAAGGTTCAATCCTCAGTGTGAGCGACCGAAAAATTCATTTGCGAATTACTTAGGACCTCTATCCAGTCATGATTGGCTGAACAAGAGCATGCTACCCCCGTGAAATAAAAAGGATTACCTCGAAATTGCGCACAAATTCCCGAGTTCGACAGAAGCATTTCCGAGTCTAACAAGATACACATGATGATGGTCAGAGTTAACATCGACCGAAACGTTGTGAAAATCACACTCAAGATGAGAACAGTAGTTCGATTAATCTAAATAATACGAATATTTTATTTATTTTGGGAAATATTTCAATAGTGATTGACTTGAAATCGTTTAATCCAAATTCCATAATACAAAAATATGTAATTCACAAATTGTTAGGCAGCAATAGAGAATCTGAGTCGATTTTTAAACAAAGAAAATGTGTCTGTCTTCACATTTGACAATGGAAGTGATTTTTTTTTTTTTTCAAATTGAACCATGACAAAATGGTTTGCTTACTGAAACGTGGTGGACTAACGATATCTATTAACAAATCATTGTCATACTCGACACAGGGCAAAGGTGATGTAGGTGTTGGTTAAGAGATGTTTATGAGAGAGAGAGAGCAATTATCTACAGTGAATGTTGCAAAAATATACTCACACTTCAACTGTTATCATCGTTGTCTGGACAATAATGATCATCAATTTAAACATTTGCAAACATGATTCTTAAATTACATTTGTCCTGTATTCGAATCTTTCATTTCACTGTATGTTCATAATAAAGGTTTCATCGTCATTCTGTAACGCTAAACACGTTTACATACGCCGACCCAACACGTTGGAAACTCGGTCGCAAAAGAGACCAAGACAAGAAGTAACTCGACTTCTTTTTTTGTCTAACAACGATATTTATTTCCGGACACTTTCCTATTAAAACATGGTCGCGCAGGGTACTTTCCCTATTAAAACATGATCGTGCTTCTTCTCTGTGACCTCTTCCCTCTCGAACGTCTCTCACATGATCGTCTTCATTTTATGGTCTTTTTATTTTTCCTTGCACTGGCGTGGTTTCGTATTTTGTATGCATTTGCATATGCACGTCCGTGCTCTGTTACAATTCAGAGTATGCATACATTTTCGAGACACCTTATGTATATATATATATATATATATATACATATATATATATATATATATATATGACTCTCTCACACACTCTTACTCTCATATATATATATATATGTATATATATATGTATATATATATATATATATATATATATATATATATATATACATGTGTGTATACATGTTAGTATGGTTCTTACAGCTGGCCAATATCAACCATGATGTATGTCATCTTCCACTTCATGATTTGTTTTCATCTCCGCAAGATCTGATTGTGTTGTATTTGTCAGCCCTTTCGCTGCCAGAAGAATAACACGGACGTTTCATGATTTAATTTACATTCTACGTGATTTGTTTCTTCCTAATTCATAAATGAATTATTCTTTGATATGCATGTCATCTGAATGTTTTTCATTGTCGAAAAGATACTTATTCGTCTGATGTAGGAACACCTACATATCATATAAGATATACAGACAAGCACAATAAAAACAAAAGCAGCGTATGCGTCACTATTATACGAGTGTCGTTCCAAAAGTAAGGCCGCTTATTTTTTTTTAACTCGAAAACTAAAACGTTGAATAGCTAGACAAGGAGTGGTACCATCAAAACGAGAAATATATTGTGTTCCAGAATTTAATTTTTCACATATTAGTACTATTCTTAATGCACTTTTGCGAACCACTTTCGACGCCTTTGTAGTAAACGTCCAGAGCGCACTTTGTCACTCAGTGCCATGTCGTCATTCTGAAATTGACGAATCCATCTCCTAACTGTACTGACATTCACTGCATCTACTTCGTAAACTTTCAACGGACGGCTATGTAATTTGATCGGTTAAATTTTTCGCATGGAGGAATTCTATGAGGCAGCTCTGCTTCTGACGCACGTTCATCACAGGGGTTGATTTTTTAGGAGTTTCACACCGTCAATATTTTTTAATCAATTTTCACCCCAAAGCAAGGCATGCCGCCACTTTGAAGTAGGGGGCTACTATCGGGGACATAAGTTGCAGGGGCATTATGTAGGGAGATGAGTAGCAAGATGTTTGTATATATAACACTTGAACTTCTGCATGTCAGTATAGTTGGGAAAGCAGAATCCCAGAAGGGAGTTCCAAAGTCTTGCCGTTCTGGGGAAGAAACTACTGAAGGCTTTCTTACACCTAGAAATCTCTACTGTGAAGGGGTGGGACTTAGTTGCTTGTCGGGTTTTTCGAGGGTAGTCACGTCGAGGAGGTACACGCGCTTGTAGTTCGTCAGAGCATTCACCATTACAGTACTAACAAGCCGAGGGATGCAACATTTCGTCAATGAAGCCTAAATAACAGTTCAAGACCTGTCAAATTGGCAACTCTCTTTTGAACCCTGTCCATGAGTGAGAGACAAGCAGCAGATGCACCAGCTCAAATGTGATAACAGTACTCCATACATGGGCAAGGTACAGGATATTTTAAGGCGTAAGTAGTTTTCTAACACGGTAGAGAAAGCCGACCTTCTTCGCAGCAGCCTTGGCAATGCTCTCAGTGTATGTATTCCAGTTCATATTCCCTGTAAACGTTAGGTCGATGGGTTTAAAGGAAGTACTTTCAGGTAATGTGTTCTTGGCTGTTGCTATTGGTGTAACGCCGACTCCCAACATCGTGTATCGTGGATTTTTCGTTCGACTATTCTTCTTATGGCCGGATAGTCCTTTTCCCATTGGCGACTGTCGATGAGAACACACGCGGTTCACAAAATAGAAATATGAACAAAGGAAAAACACAAACGCCAATGTTCACATATAAATTGACTGTTGGACTTGTGATTGTGTGTCTTCTCCCCGTTCTATTGATGTTACATTCGTCTTTCTCTGTTTCACAGTCAATTCTAAAATTGTTCATGTCTCTATTTCACAGTCAACTCTATAACTGTTCAACTGTCACTGTCCAACTTCCAGCCGCCGTCTAGCGCATCTAGATGTCAACTGTAACTGTCCAACTTCCATCCGCCGCGACGGGCATCTAGATCTCAACTGACTGTCTTCTCTACGTTGGTATCACTAGTCGCCCACACCAGCCTGGCTACCGGAAGCTGCCGTTCCCTGTTTTATCAATAGGTTTCTATTGGGGTCGTACTAAAAATGTACGTCTAATTGCTGCTGCTCCTGATGATTATGAAGCAACTTCTTTAAAGCCACTTCCGGTTTTTGTCAGTGGAAATTATCATGTGCTATTTTAAAAGATATATATATTATCTTTGTTAAAGAAAATACAATAATGTTCGGACAAGTGATCTTTTCCTAAGAATTTGTAAAATACAATAACAGATCTGCATAAAATAAAATTAGAATTATATTTAGTAATTTACAATAGTTTTGGAGATTCAAAAACAAGAAAAGAATCGATTTTCGACCATTCGCATGCTGTTTGTTTTGTTTTTGCGTTAAACATTTTTGTAAAAAAATGCTTTTCTTTTTCTTTTTTTTATTTTCAGAATAAGGGAAATAATAATAATAATAATAATAATAATAATAATAATAATAATAATAATAATAATAATAATAAAATACGAGTCTGGCCCCATCGACATTTCCAAGTACGGGCGGCTCGAATGTAAAAAATGGAACGGAACACACATTTAAGTGAAACGAGATTATCGCGTCAATACTACTACTACTACTACTACTACTAATAATAATAATAATAATAATAATAATAATAATAATAATAAGCGTGTATTAATTTTTAACTAATCAATACTTGTTATGAATATGTTTAAAAAAAAAGACACAGTAGTGCTTACTTTTGTTTGTTTTTGTTTTTTTGTTTTGTTTTTGTTTTTTTGTAAATAAAATTTGTTTTCTTAGGGGTTTTGGGGTCGCTGACAACGAGTCTGATATTCAATCCCGTGTAAATTTACCGTTTGCATGGTATTAACCCCTGAACGCTTGGACTACGCACGAGACCGCGGTATCATACACAAATTTACATTGGTCGTCGCTCGTCGACAAGTACTTTTCCTAATATTAATGCGTGTGTGTTGTTTACACTGGTCGCCATGTGTGCGCACGCAAAAACAACACATGGCGACCAGTGAAAACAACACGCAATACACTGGATAATAAATGCATTAATATCAGGAAAAGTACTTGTCATCACTTTAAAGAAAAGTGTGGAGGTTGACCTAATGTAAATTCGTTTATGCGCTCGCGCGTTGTCCCAGGGTTTAGGTGTTAATACCATGCAAACAGTACATTTCGACAGGCTTGAATATCAGATTCGTTGTCAGCGACCCCAAAACCTCCTTAAAAAAACAATTGTTTTTGGTTGGGGCTATTATATTTACCTTTTCTTTTGGTTGTTGTTTATTTTTTTCGACTAGTCTAAGTTTCACGTAACAATTTAATAAAGAAAGCATACCGAAAAACTGAAATGAAAAATCTAAGAAATGTTTTCTTTTTCTTTTACTTTGGAAAATTCAACTAAACTAGCTTCGCATAAATATTTAATCAACAAAAAAATACCGTAAAAATTAAATTTCATGTTCCATCTCTGCATAATTACCAAAAGAAAACAATAAAGTAAAAAAATCTTCTTTTTTTTTATTCGAAATAGAAATTAATCAACAGTCGAGTTTTTTTTTTTTTTAACAATTTTGTTTTTAAATACTGGAAATCTGCATGAAATGAAAATAGAATCAGTTTTTCTTTCTTTTTTTTTTTCTTTTTTTTTGTAATTCTTATGCCCAAAACAATAAGCAATCGCTGTCGCGTCGGCATTCACCTGCAGGCGCCTAATAGATAATCCCTTTTATTATTTTTCTAAAACTTTAATCACAATATTATAATGTTAGATAATCGAAACTGTCCCTTAAATTTGAAGAAAACTATTTGTTTATTTTTACGCTAGTTTAATTTTTAATAGTAGATCCTCCACCTCAAAAACAAACAAACAAACAAAAAAACAAGCAGTGTTCATCAAGTTGCTTCATTCTACAAAATTCTCGGGCAGAAATATTGTGTTCAAATCTATACGTACATAGCAAGCAATCTATACGGACATAGCAAGCAATTTATACGTACATAGCTAGCAATCTATACGTACAACTACAACTTCCAACCGCCGTCTAGCGCATCTAAATGTCAACTGTAACTGTCCAACTTCCATCCGCCGCGACGGGCATCTAGATCTCAACTGACTGTCTTCTCTACGTTGGTATCACTAGTCGCCCACACCAGCCTGGCTACCGGAAGCTGCCGTTCCCTGTTTTATTAATAGGTTTCTATTGTTATGGTTGATTGTAGGATATTTCGGATTTCTTTGTTTATTCAAAGGTATTTCCTATCTATTGTTGATTGTAGGATATTTCCGATTTCTTTGTTTATTCTAAGCTATTTCCTCTTCCTTTGTCTATTGTAGGATATTTCCGATTTATTTGTCTATTCGCCCCCCCCCTCTTGGCACTTGGTGGCTCAAATTCACCCCAGGGCCATTTTATAGTATCACATTCCAGTGTGGAGTTTGAGGCAAACCGACTGGCAAGCAGATTAGCTTTGTTGCTTGCTGTGCAAGCAACCTCATGATTGTTTGATAGTGGGGGAATCGTTGACTACCCATTATTTACTACACTGTTGCAGATTTTACAAAAACGACGGGTTCCTAATTTCTGTGCTTCGATGCTTTTTCTGGTGGTTTAAGTGTACTCTGCCTTAGCTGTCGCTATTTCTCTCTTACAATTACTTCTAGCTTCTATATACTTCTGTCTGTTTGAACTGGATTTTTATCGGTTGAATTTACGGTACGCATGCTGCCTTTGAGCAATGGCAGCTGCGCAAGCAGAAGTAAACTCCTGGGTAGAGAGGGGCTTGCTATAGAATTTCCGTTTGGGAACATGTGCTTCAATTGCAGTTTTGAACTATTCAGTGGTCTCGTTTGCGCACTGTTCCGATGGAAGAGAAAAGATATTTCGCCATGGAACATCTCTGATGAGTTCCCCGATGGCTTCCCAGTCAGCCTTTTTGTAATACCCCGTTGTTTTGAGCAGTGGGTCTTCAGTTTTAGGGCGAGAATTTAGGGTTATTTCTACTATTATCACAACGTGATCAGCATTCCCTAGTGGGCTGTGAGCATTTGTTGTACAATCATCGGAAACTGTTGTCTGAAATAGATCTAGAAATGAGGCATGTTGATCTTGCTGGTCTATGAAACGTGTCGGAAATGTAACCGTCGTAGATAGGGAATGGGATATAGAGTATAGTCAAGCAATTTGTAATGCTTTCTGGTCTATTCAGGCAGAATAAAGATAGGATGCATAACTTTTCGGACGTTCCCCGTATATGCATGTAACATATTTACTAGTCCATACATATATATACTAGCAAAAGTACCCGTTGTTGACTGGGTTCAAAAACAGCCTACAGAAAATTGACTCTGATTTATGAAAGTATGATAGGTTATGAAAAGGACGGGTTGTAAAGAGATAGCTTCGAATTTGGGGGTATCAAAACCAAAGCAAAATATGATGAAAGTAAGAATAAAATAGATAAACCCATAATTTATTATACCATACCTGTTCACACTTAAACAATATTCTGTGGATCTATATTAAAAAAAACTTGTTAAACTTTGTGGCACATTTCCCTTCTATGGAGGTCAGGCGCGAACGAACACCGCATAATTTTATTATACCATATTTCTTCAAACTGAAACATAATTATCAAAGTATACTTACGCAGATATATATGAAAAGTCTTTATTAAAGTGTGTGCCTATTTCCATTCTATTAAGGCCAGGCGCGAACGCAGACCCCACAATTTTATTATACCATTCCTATTTATGTTAAAACATACTTATCAAAGTATTATTATGTACATCTATATCAAAAACACTTGTAATCGTTTTTTTTTTAATTTTTAATTTTTTTATTTCCATACTTTGGTGACCAGGTGCGTACGCGGCCCCACAATTTAATTGAATCATCATTATGCCAGATCTAACACACCCATTCCTGTGTCTCGATACATCTTCTATAATTATATGTGATCAGTTTTCTATAATAGTCAACCATATAGGAGCCTATTCGTGACCAGACACACACAGACGTTCAGCTTTATATTATATATTATATATTATATTATATATATATATATATATATATATATATATATATATATATATATATATATATATATATATATATATATATACCAATGATAGACCCTGATGCTACATTCTTATAGTCATCAGTATCGAAAGTGATACTTACTTCTGGTCGGGAGATTCAAATCCAATCCCCAAAGCTACCCTATGTTTCCTGGGCTTGTCTTTCCTTTAGGCCACTGGTAATTAACATGTAAGTAGGAGAAAAAAAAGTACGTTTACAATGGATAGTCATAAGAGTATTCGACAAGAGTATGTTGGAATGATTGCGTTTCCGCCGAAATTGACCACTTTTTCTCAATTTCCTAAATAGGGTTTTAATTTCTCAAGGGGAATTTATAATCATAATATTTTTATTAATAAATATTAACAATTTTATACTTGCAAACACTATACATGTATGTATATATGTATGTATATATATGTGTATATATATGTATGTATACATATATATTTGTGTGTGTGCGTTTTATTTTTTATTACAGTATTATTGTTTCAGCTACGCGACCGTTTTTTGACCGTAATGTAGCCACCTCAGACTTTTACAGAAATGTTCGTTTATGGTGGAATGAAAGAATGAATGATATCAGGGAAGGGGTGCGAGAAAAGCGGAAAAAGGAAAAAGGGAAAAGGGGGAAAGGTGGGAGGGAGTGCTTGGTAGGTCGGTAGTGCTTTTGTTTTGGAGTTCAAGAACAAGACCACTCACAACCATCTAATGTTCTTGAACTCCAAAACTAAAGCACTACCAACCTACCAAACACCCCCTCCCACCTTTCTCCTTTTCTCTTTTTCCTTTTTCCGCTTTTCTTGCACCCCTCCCCTGACATCATTCATTCTTTCATTCCACCATAAATGAACATTTTTGTAAAAGTCTGAGAGGCCTACATGACGACCAAAAAACGGTCGCGTAGCTGCTGAAACAATAATGTAACTAAACAGAAAAAAACGGTTATAAAAAATAAAATGTATATATATATATATATATATATATATATATATATATATATATATATATATAAGGAATGGGGGGCACTTGTTTTTACAATTGTTATGAATTGATATTAATTTTCTTTTAAGAAAGCAAAATAATATAAGATTTTTTCTTTAACAGATATGCATATTTACCTTTAAGTAATCGCTTGATAAAGCCCATGTCGGGATGAAAGCTTACTTTATATCTTTAAAGATAACTTAACTGCTATAATGTCTTAACTTATACGTTTATGACTTGAAAGTTACATATCTCTGTTGCAGATATTGACAGCGTGAGACTTTAAGAAACAACCTCTGTCATAGATATGCGTCAGAAATTCGAATGCATCATTGTATTGCTGGCATAAGTGCATTGCGAATAGTTGTTACTATGTAGAATAATAAATTCTGGAACAGAAAAAGTTGCTCATTTTAATGGTACAACTCCCGTCTTCGTGGTTTTTCAACTTTTTTAGTTTAAAGTAGGAGGCTTTACTTTTTGAACGACCTTAGTATATTGTTATTAAATTTCAACAGATCGTTTTGAATGTTAACCCCTTTAGTCACGCAGGTGTCAGCCGCACTGATCTGACTTTTGCACCTGTCAACCTCGATTACCTAAACAATGCGTATGTTGATGGGCTCTGACATTTCGAGACGACAACAGCGCCGACTTCATTTTAGTTGTTTCCCTCGAGGGCAAAGAAAATACGGGTAGAAGGTTTTTAAATGTGGGACTATTTATCGTTGTGCTAAATGTATTCCCAGTTATAGAAATATTAAGTAATATGAAATGTATAGTTTAAAGTAAATTGATCTTCAAAGTGTTAATATCGTTCAGGTCAGCCACAAAGAGAAGACAGTGTTGGCGCCAAACTACTAGAGTCAAAAGAACAAGCGAACGTCAATGGTTATCAGACAATGCTTCTGCGACAGTATGAAGGAAAGTAATTACAATTTCTATTACCGTGCATACGTCATTAAAGAAAAGAAAATATTAAAAACGAGAAAATAAAGCTAAAAATAATAAATAATTTTAGATTGGGTATCAGCGTCAACATAAAAAGGACAATGTAGAAGAATTCAAAGAAAGATAATAAGAAGAGAAATAAAGAGTTCAATTATCAAAAAGAGACCAAAATGTTTAAACAAGAAAATATATTCATGAGCTGCGTCCTTTCAATTTGGCATGGACATGCTATGGGGGTCGTTCCAAAAGTAAAGCTATTTATTTTTAACTCAAAAAGTTGAAGAGCTATGAAGACAAGAGTGGTACCGTTAAAACAGGTAACCTTTTTTGCTCCAGAATTTATTTTTCTACATAGTCATCCCCATTCTTCGTGCACTTTTGCCAACGATGAATAAAAGCTATGCATGGGCGTCCGGAGCGCGCACTGTTATATGAGGATCGTTCCCAAAGTAAAGCCTCCTTTATTTTTTAACTCAAACATTTGAGGGGCTCTGAAGACAAAATTTATTTTATTACATAGTCAACACGATTCTCAATGACCGTTTCCTAGGAATTCAATGAGGCATCTCTACTTCTCACACAAGAAAATATATTCATGAGCTGCGGTCTTTCGATTTGCACGCTTTGGCATGAACATGTTATTTCAAACGTGGACATTTAAAACCATGGTTAAAACTATTGAAAATTGGAGAGCAGCGGGTTAAGGAATGTGCTCTGGTGAACTAATAGTACTTGTGTACATACTCCTGACTAACATGACAAACATCAAAATCCCACTCTTCATTGTTGTCTTCCCTATATACCGGAAGCCTTTTACTACCCTTGGATTGATAAATTTCGGAATTCCCTCCCTCTTTCCTGCTTCCTACTTCACTGACTGTACTCGTCTGCACAAGATTAAATGTAATGTGAACAGACATCTCACTACTCAACACCCACAGTTCCACGTTAGACATGATCATAGATAGTTATATCCGAGTAACAATATGACTTGTTTGTGGTAAATAGTGTTCTTTTAGTTATATTTTTATTTTATTTTTTACATTATGTTTCTTATTTTTGTAGATGAGGATTAATGATTTGTATTATTTCGATTATTTGGACTACTATCCTCATCTTGAATAATATTTTCACAACGTTTCGGTCGATCTAACTTCCGACCTTCTTGGGGTTTATTTTAATGAACTTGGGAACTTTCTGTCAAACTCGAAAATCTGCGTGGAATTTCGAACGAAACCGTTTCTATTAAACCCACGGAGTTAGCAAGCTCTCGTTCCGTCAGCCATGACTGTGTATGTTCTAAATAGTTTGTAATTGTATTTCGAGTATCGTCCGTGATTAGGATTAAAACTTCACCTTCCAGACGAGTGTAACTTACAATTGAATTTTACCAAGTACTTTATCTGTTATGCAACGAGCTTTTGGGGCCATGGAGTAAATAAAACAGCTGTGTTTGAAATTCCGTGCAGATTCTCTTGTTTAACAGAAAGTTCTTGATTTCGACAAGATATACCTGAAAATGGTTAGCGGTTACATCTATTGACATATTGAAAATAATACTTAATATAAGAACGGTAGTAGGATAATAATACGAATTAACAAAACAAACAAAATTGTTAGTTCAAACTCTAGGCGTGACAAACTAATCAAATCAAATGAGCAATTTTAAGATAAAACCAAGAAACACTAATGATCTTGATACGTGTTGGATTGGCTTGTGACTTTAGGAAGAGAAGCGTTCAATGGGTTGCACACACACACACACAGACCGAATCCATGTAAGGAATGCGAGGCTTTCCACCATTGTCTATTGGAATGCATAATTTTGACCAGAAATATCGGTCAATGGAAATATTAAACAATAGATAATGGGAAATATTAAACATTCCAGGGTGAAAGAATGTTTATATAAATAGACACAAACAAAAAGCGAGTCGGGCGGTCACAGGGGCAGAGAACAAGCTTACACATTCTTCACAGCCAGGCATCTACACCACCCCCACTCACATTTATGATGTAAAACACTAGTCATAACTTAATCCAAAGCCGTTGTAGGTGTGAAATAAAACAAACTATTATTTTATAGATCAGCTGTGGTGTATGTCAGTGTGCATATATCGTAGACCAGTGACAAAAGAAGATGTAGCAATTATATAGACTGAAAAGCACATTTGAACGACCGGTCGCAACGAATGTATAACATAAGTACAGAATTTCTTATAGCTTTACACATTTGAAATGAGATGCGCTAATTCGATCTGGGTGTTTATCAATAAAAATAACCTTTCAATGTGAACTGTGACTGACCGCATCACAGATTGAAATGCCGCGTTTAAATAAAAACGACACACACCCCAAAGCAAAAATATAGCTTAATTAATATATATATATATATATATATATATATATATATATATATATATATATATATATATATATATATACCTTTTTTGAATGTCTTGATTTTGCTTACAAATTATATTAATGCTCAATTATGAAATATGATAATTTTGTAGGTTACTTTTTAAGTTATCTCGTTTTGGCTTAATACTTATTGGTATATGACAAATTACTGGATTACACGAACTCAGTATATTACATACAAGTCTATATATATATATATATATATATATATATATATATATATATATATATATATATATATATAAGAGCAAATAGTTAATAAAACATGTTAGAAAACACTCTGAAAAAGAGTTAAAAACATATTTAATTTGAAAAGGAAATACTAAATAAGTCGATAGTCCTTAATCCGCGGAGTTTAGAAGAAATACTTTCCTTCTCATCAGTGGGTGGGATTTAGCAAAATGCGCGATCGGATTTTGCTTGCAAACGTATTTGATGAAACTACAAGTCAAAGGTCTTACTTGATAACAAAAAGTGAAGCAGAGGGAATAGGGTGAAGAAAAAAGTGATTTCGCGTGAATGGATAGTCTGGTGAAAGGTAAAGTATCCAACGACGGTAAAATCCAAAAATGCAAATCCAAAAAAGTTAGTTAAATTGCCATTCGCACAAGTAAAATCCAAGGAAATCACGTAATTGGAAGATGGTCCAAAATAATCCAAAAGGCTGAAATCCGTGGAATAATTCACAAATAGGTACAAGGAAAAAGAGAAAGAATTCCAATAATATTATTAAAAGAAAAATAAGTTATGCGTTAGACTCGGCTGCCAAAGCAAGGCGTAATGAAGAAAAATGAGTGAAGCAGAAGAGAAAAAAATGAGTGAAGAAGAGAGGAAAACTGAATGTTGATTGAATTAAATATAAAATAGAAAAGCCAATGTTAAAATGACTCAGACAAGATGACGTTAAAAGGCGCCAAAAATATAGAGCAAAGAAGAGTTATTACTTAAGTAAATATCAGCATGAGTTATTAAAAGACACCAAATGAAATGAAAAATGTTATATATACATATATATATATATATATATATATATATATATATATATATAAGCATAGTATAGCCATTAGCATATTAAGCAATGCTCTTTGTGTAAACAAATCGAGCTTAGGCACTTGGGCGATGTCGAAACATTGTTAATTTACTACCCGCACAGCAGCAGCCATATAGCGTAATGGTTAGAAGCTTTTGACTGTCGTTTGGTCGGTCGGGTCTCGATCCTGACTTGAAGTAGTTGCCTGTCTAACCGCACTGATGAGCTGTGATATAGCGAAACAGTACTGTATGTGGATCTCTCTCTCTCTCTCTCTCGCTCTCTCTCTTTATATATATATATATATATATATATGTATATATATTTATTATAATATTAAGACCTCCAGATTCACATATTTAATACTTTAAAGTGATCGCCATATTTATCTTGTTACATAAAACAGTTGACTCATACAAGCAATATCACCCCCTTCTTGTGTGAAGAATGACGACCAGTTAAAACAATCGGGAATGCAGGTCTTAATATTATAAGAATAAAGAATGAAGGTCTTAATATTATAAGAATAACTTGCAGGCGACAAATTATTTGTCCATACCAGACCCGAATACCCCTAGAAATCAACTTTTTAATGGTGGTCTTCATTTCTTCCTCTAATTCACATTAACAATTATTTTAAACAAGAAATAGTGGTGGAGCAAAATGAAGCCAATTAACTTGAATCATCTATTCTTAGATTTAACCTCACATCAACAAGCAGTTCCGTTTCATTAACAATATGCAAACATACTAAACAGTTAGTAGAAACCATCTCATTTTATTACACAATATGCAGTACGGGATGGAATTTTTTATGCAATTTTGAACTGACTACAGAAAACCGATAATGTTGGGCTTCACTTTATAAGACAGAAAAATATCTGCATCGGCCAACAAACAAGAGTTATTGACATCAATACTTCAACCAAGACATCCAAACATAGATGCGCAGGGCAAAGAGTCAGACAACATGACAAAGGATGGTCTGTCAGAACAAAAGGAAGAAAGCCTCCTGAACAAAAACAGGCAAAGGGAAGATTAAGATCTGGATGTAAGGACGACCTGATACAACACATGGGTCTCATCTGGAAGTGGATAGCTCGGGACAGAGATAGATAGCTTAAGTCCATGGAGGGATTTCTCATTGAAAAATAAAACACTTATGGATTGATTGACTGATTGATTGATTGACTGATTGATGGAGTGATTGACTGATTGATTGACTGATTGATTGATTGATTGATTGATTGATTGACTGATTGATTGACTGACTGATTGATTGACTGATTGATATCCTCGATATCTTAGTGCGTATTTGTTTTTCACCGTTTTTTTTGTTTTGTTTTTTTGGGGTTTTTTTTTGTTTTGTTTTTTTGTTTTTTGTTTTTTAGCTAATCGTGAAAATCGCTATGTTTGGTTCTATTTGTAATTGTCCTGTAATAAATAATGTAAATACTGTATTATTTTTTAATCTCTTTAGACTGTTGTCATTATCAACAAAATTTATATTCATATTATTTTTAAATGGAGTAGAATTACTCGGCATTGTGCTTTGCTCCACGTTGTCCAAAAGCAATAAATGTTAGATTACAGTATCAAATTGAAAAACTATAGTAAATGAATTACATTTGTTCGCCACATTAAAACAAGAGAAAAAATGGGTCATGCTGAAGTGAAGGAGAAGGTTAGGAATAATGCCGAAAAATGGAAGAGAGAGAGAACGATAAAGAGACAGAAAGACGGAGATATTTTGTATTTGAGAGTCACAACTTATCAAGGCGCGACGGCCATTCGAGGATAAGGATTAACGAATGTAAAGTGGTAGTGTAGTAATCGTTAATTGAGTAGAATTTTATTATTTATGGCGACGACTCAACAAGTACTTGTTTACATTGGATTTGAAGACAACCATTCAACCGGGTTGCGGGCCAGCAAAACAGTGTTCTAAATGTGGATATAATAAATAGGTTCTGCATTCTATTTGACTTCTATTTAGTTTTTTTATAGTCCCGATTAATGGGTAGCACTGCTAGTTTTTATTGAAAGAACTGTACTGTATATAACACTGCAGCTATTGAGCTACTCGCTTGCTAATATCAACTTGAGCTTGCAAATTACGAAAGAAGGAGATATGATTCCTTTCAGGATAAGATGGCGGTTCAAAACTAAATTATATGAATTTGAAGTCAACATTCCGGATTAGCATTTGGACCTCTTTTAAAAGCGATTGGTTATTTAATATGACCGTCAAAAGAAGAAATAAATTTAATTATAATGGAATAGGCAGAAAAAGGAAGAAAAGGAGTTGTGGTGACGTCAGCTAAAGTAGCTATTCTATGTGAGTAGCAACGGAATGTTAGACTAAAATAGGTAACCCAGAAGAACGCCTGACTCAAAGTTCGCAGGAAAAATGTAGTTTCTGACTGAAAGGAGAGTAGAAAGTGGACGTCAGGATTACTTTTGATTGGTTTCTGATCTTGAAGTAATATTGTTTATCCCCTTACATCAAGTTGCTTCATACTTTATCTGAGGCAATTTACATAAAAAACACTTCCTGTTTTGGATGTTAAAAAAATGACAATTATATATGTGTTTAATAAAACCGGTAAAACGTTCGTAGTAATTTTTATTTGAAATAATTTCTTTTTACAAAACGATTTATTCAAATAACTGGTTTAATTTTTTCAGATATTATAAGTGGCTTGAGTTTTATTTTTTAAATAAACTACTTCAGAAAAATAAGAAAGATGTTGATGTAATGGGGATTGTTAGTGGGGTACCCCTTACAGATTCTGACAACTTACTCTTCCTAACGTCACTTCCGGTGACCAGGTTCTGCTTTTTAGCGGTCTGAATCCAAGACACAGAAAGAGACAGTCATAACTTTACTCTGCCCTTCAGTTGAGCGGGGTTGCCGCTCAACTAACATTGTTTCTGTATTTTCTGTTTAATATATTATTCATTTCACTGTTTCCGAGTTTCTCTTTATTCTTCTCAACATTTACACCATAACAAATATAAAACAGTTTTTTTAGACACATAAAAATATGAATTTTTATCCCAATCATACTTTCCAATCGCAAATATACACGGTGTTTAAAAAATCTTGGGCACATTTCAAGTCCTCATATCAGAACGATAGTAAGATTTAAGTGGTTCCATTTTAAAGTTAAATGCATTATGGTTTTGTAAGGCTAGTGATTTTTGTTCTATTTCTTTTCAGATCCACTAATGGCGTTCACTCAACCAGAAAAGGCGTTTTGTGTGTTTGAATTTGAAAAACTGAATCATGGAAACTTGTTTAACGTGCATCTTGTCTCTCCAGATCTCACACCCTGTGATTTTTTGAGGTAATTTGTGAGAGAACTGGTCTATGTGCCTCACAATCCAAGAGACGTGGATGAGCTGAAGACCCAAATAACGGAAGTTGTTGCAACCATTGACAGTGCAATACTGGGATGCGTTTGTCAAGAATTGGACTATCGACTTGATGTGTGTTCAGTGACCAATGATGCTCATATTGAACATCCTTGAACATTCCATTAAAAAAAAAGATTATAAGCTTTCTGAATATACCAAATGCGTTTATATGTCCTTAAGAGTTCTCGAGATATTCAATGTCAAAATGTGCCCAAGACATTTGGAGCACCTTGTGCAGTTTTATTTTTAGCGTGAAATATTTCTTTTAATTTCAAAGCATTAAATTTATAATACAGAAATTATATTGTGGGCGTATTTTAATATAAGGAACCGAATCTAACCCGTCAAGGTCTACTGTAAAGTCAGGCGTACTTCTGGTTAGCCCCACAAGCTAGGAAGGTTCCAATATCAAAAGTGCTACAGTTAAATACATAACTTAAATTAAACAAATTCCTTAATGAATCTTGCTTTGCAGACTGCTGGAAAACTGCTTCTGTGGTACCAGTTTTCAAGAATTCTGGCGAAAGAACTGACCCAGTAAATTATCGCCCCATTAGCCTCCTCCCACTTTTCGTCAAAATATTTGATTCCATAATTAACCAAGCTCTAGTCCATCAACTTACAGATGCTAAACTTCTGACCGACCAACAATATGGATTTAGGCAAGCCTGTTCCACAGCAGACATCCTAACTGTAATCTCTGAACGTATATACCATTCACTGGACAAAGCAGGGGAGGGTAGAGCGGTAGCTCCTGATATATCTAAGGCTTTTGACAGGGTATGGCATGAAGGTCTTCTTAGGAAAATCAGATCATACGGTATCACTGGAAGAATACTTAACATATATACCCATCTCACAGACAGATTTATTTAACATATTGAAAATTATTCAAACATAATACCGGTACAGATTTATTTACATATTGAAAATTATTCAAACATAATACCGGTACAGATTTATTTACATATTGAAAATTATTCAAACATAATACCGGTACAGATTTATTTACATATTGAAAATTATTCAAATATAATACCGGTACAGATTTATTTACATATTGAAAATTATTCAAACATAATACCGGTACAGATTTATTTACATATTGAAAATTATTCAAACATAATACCGGTACAGATTTATTTACATATTGAAAATTATTCAAACATAATACCGGTACAGATTTATTTACATATTGAAAATTATTCAAACATAATACCGGTACAGATTTATTTACATATTGAAAATTATTCAAACATAATACCGGTACAGATTTATTTACATATTGAAAATTATTCAAATATAATACCGGTACAGATTTATTTACATATTGAAAATTATTCAAACCTAATACCGGTACAGATTTATTTACATATTGAAAATTATTCAAACATAATACCGGTACAGATTTATTTACATATTGAAAATTATTCAAACATAATACCGGTACAGATTTATTTACATATTGAAAATTATTCAAACATAATACCGGTACAGATTTATTTACATATTGAAAATTATTCAAACCTAATACCGGTACAGATTTATTTACACATTGAAAATTATTCAAACATAATACCGGTACAGATTTATTTACACATTGAAAATTATTCAAACATAATACCGGTACAGATTTATTTACACAATGAAAATTATTCAAACATAATACCGGTACAGATTTATTTACACATTGAAAATTATTCAAACATAATACCGGTGACTCTTTATTTACATATTGAAAAGTATTTAAACGTAATACCGGTACAGATTTATTTAACATATTGAAAATTATTTAAACGTGATACCGGTACAGATTTATTTAAAACCTTCAAAATGGGAGAAGATAAAGGGGAAAATTTTCAATCACAATAAACTTTAAGCAAAGCACAGTAGATTGGATGATATACTTTCCAGCTTGAAAGGCCATTCATCAACCTTATCCTTTAAACAAGATGTATGTCTACTCACGTTCAGAAATCTGAGAAGCTGTAATATTCAAAATAGAAATAAAGTTAAAACAATAAAATGGGAAAATCTTCAGTAATAGATCATCATAATATCGTATGAATCCGAAGATCCTATTGTTGACATTGGTTTCCCCGATATTTTTCTAGTGAGAATCATTTCTAGAAAGACATCGGTTACTCACGGAAGGGACGACGAGAAGGTTCTTAATATCTTAAATTAAGAATGATTTTTGTGGATCGAACTGGAATCGAACTTGGATCACCCAGATCGTCAGTCTATGTTGTTAACCACTAGACCGCCGTCACATACAAGTAATAAACCAGATAACATTTGATGTGATTAAAACGGGTTGATCAGCAATCATTAAAATGTTTTTAAAAATCAGTATAAAATATGCAATTAGGAAAAAAATCACCCATGAATGGTTTCAGGAGTTGTGTAAACGTTATTCATAAAAGAACATTAGATCTCAATTATGATGAATAGCTCACGTTTCGAGGAAGCACTATGTCTTGATAAGCTTCTCAAACTGACCTTCACTTCTCATCTGAAGTGGAACACATACATCGAATCTGTTGTGGAGATCGCTGGAAAAATGGTTGAATGATTCTACCGCTTCAGTAAATATCTCACTGCCGATGCAACGCTCTATCTGTATAAGAGTCAAGTACATCCTAAAATGGAGTACAAACATTAATCTAACTATTAAACCGATACGATCTTTACTCATAGTTAAACATAAGTAAGCAATTAACACAGTCAATTGTATGAGGAACTGTCCTATTGAGAACATTTTCAGACTCATCTGAATACCTTTTTTTATATCAACCTACTGCTGTCAAAGAAATTTATGCCCCAACAAACTCATAAAACAACCAACGAAACCACTGACATGTATGCAAATGACCAAGCCGTGGCGTAAATGTGACATCACAGAAATAAATTAATCGGGGTCAGATGGGGGAGAGAGAATAAAGAAAAAAGAACAGAGAATACGCGTGTCAGCACGAAAGGAACGCTTAACAAGATGCAAGACTTGTCAATCATCTGAACCTTTGCAAGATTTTTGGGTGACCGTGAACTATGGAACGAATAACATCTATAACAGCTGGTTATAGCTGAAAATTAAGAAACTTAATTGATCCAGAGAGGGAAAAGCAGTCTGTTGGCTTTGAAAATACGTGTCAGCGGATTGGTGTAAAAACGACCGGCAATAAATACCTTTTCGTTTCACTAGAAAAGAAACACGTGCCGAATGTCTTTTTATTTGTTTTTTGCGAGAATTTTATGCACGAGTTTATATATAACAACCACGATACATAGATAATCTGTAGTATTTCTAGAATAGATAAGAGAGGAAATTAAAATAATTAAAATGATAAGATCCCAAGGAATCGATGAAATAACATCTTAAGTGATTAAAGCAAGTGTATAAGCAATGATTAAAATGTTAAAAAAAAATATCAGCATAAAAGTATCGAATGAAGAAAAATCATGCACAGACTGGTCGTTGATGTTTGTTAATGTTATTCATAGTGGTTCAGAAAATGATTGTACCATTGCACTTTTGTTTTACTTCACCACTTGTGAAGGCCCGGAGGTAACTCAAGGACAACGGTTAAATGTTAGGTAGATTGTGAGACAAGATCTGTCACTTTCGTGGAAATTGGGTAGGGTTAGATTATCTAGATGGGCGACTTATTAGGAATTTATTTACATTAGACTTGAACAGACCTTGTTATAATCAACGGGAAGCAGACAAACGGTATTGCGTTCCATAGACGTACAGTTCTAGGAAAGAAACTCTGTTCCTGGAATCTTCCGTTACTTTTAGGACAAGGTAGAGAGTGAAAAAAGTTGTTGGCAGTTGTTTCAACTAGGCGAGTATTTGTGTAAAAATTTTACAGGGAGGGATCATAGATTGGATCTCAGTGGAACACCTGCCATAAAGGTATCAAAAGAGCAGACACAGATTCGCAGCGACCATTCTGTGAGAAAGAGGCTGTAGGGAAGTGAAAAGGTAGTCGCCCAGTAAATTTTGAAAACTGTTTTGTGTTTTTTCAATGCAGGAAATAGTGCTCTCATGAGTTCCACCTTCGAATTTAGCAACCGTACTGCATTTTCGGCTGTATTTCACTTGTACAGGTAAAGGATGTCGTCAGGAATGAGATATTTGTTGGAGCAGTAAAACGAGGCTATTTTTCCAGAGGTTTTTGGCAATGGTTCTGGTGTAGGTCTTTCAGTTTAAATCAGAGTTAAATGTCAGTCCCAGAAGTTTGTCGAAGCCGGATTCTATCGTTTTAAAGTTTCCATAGGAATTGTGTTATATACGGCATACTCACCTTTTTCGCCGGATCACGGAAGTCAAGCAACGCTGAGTCTGGTCAGTACCGGATCGGTGACCATTTAGGAATACCAGACGCTGTACGTAGGTGGACGTCGACATATCCTTGCAAGACCTGCCAAATCCTAGCGTCGATTCGCTTCCCCGTGATCGGGGTATACATGCAAGTGGAGATGGCTGATGAATTTTATATTTTCTAGAAATCCAGTGGAAGCGAGATAAATGTCTTTATTCATCAACCTGAAGCTGCCAACAAAATTTACACTGCAACAACAGAGAGCCTATAGTATACAAAAAAGAAATAAGAAAAGCGTTTAAAGCAATGGAATCCTAATAAACAAATGAAATAAAATCTTAAGTAGGTATTTATTTGCTTCCCCACGAGAGCAAATTAGACACTGGGTCTTTTTATAATGTGGGGAGAAAACCAACTCCCCATAAAGTGACACTCTGGTATGGTCCAAACAAATAGCAACCGTCTGATATGACGGGTTTCCCCCATTGACCAAACCTGATTGACTTTAAAATATTGTCTGATATGAAGAGTTACCTTTAGATTGACTAAAACTGATTTTTTTAATTTTTTTTTATTACATTTTCACCCCAAACAAGGCACATTGCCACTTTGGTGTAGGGGCTACTATCAGGGGAAACATCTACTGGGGTACTATGTAGGGATTAGGGCAGCGAGATGTTGGTTCACGTTGCACTTGAACTTATGCATGTCAGTACAGTTGGGGAAGCAGTGACCCGGAATGGAATTCCAAAGTCTAGCAGTTCTGGGGAAGAAACTACTGGAGTAGAAGGATCTTTTACATCTAGGGATCTCTACAGTGTGGGGGTGGGATTTTGCAGCTTGTCGGGTCTGTCGAGGGTGTTCACGTCGTGGGGGCACAAGTGCTTGCAGTTCTTCAGAGCATTCACCATTATAATACTTGTAGAACAGGCAGAGGGATGCAACGTTTCGACGATGGGACAGAGGCTGGAGTGTTGATGCCAGTTTAGGGCCTATCAGATTTGCGACTCTCTTTTGAACCCTGTCAAGGAGCGAGAGACTAGTAGCCGATGCACCGGCCCAAATATGACAGCAATACTCCATACATGGGCGAATAGTGGCCTTATAGAGGTACAGGATACTTTCGGGTGTTAAAAGTTTTCTAGCACGGTAGAGAGAGCCCACCTTCCTTGCAGCGGCCCTGGCAATACCCTCGATTTAACTGTTCCAACTCATGTTTCCAGTGAACGTTAGGCCAAGGAGCTTGAGAGACATACTCTCAGATAAAGAGTCGTTGGCCATTGCTATAGGTGGTAGAGAAGGTTTCTTGTAATTATTGAATGAAACCAGTTTTGTCTTGGTGGCATTGAACGTTACCATCCATTTTTGTCCCCATTCCACTACTGATTGGAGGTCATCCTCTAGTGTTTCTGCCATTACTTTAGATATATGTTCGTTTGTTTTCCTGTCGTGCCTGCCATAGAGTGTGGTGTCATCAGCATATATCCCCATCTCAGAGGTAATCTTGTCGGGGAGGTCATTTATGAATATCAGGAACAGCAGAGGTCCCAGGATAGATCCTTGGGGCACTCCCGCATTTATATCATATTGTTTAGATGTACGACCGTCGAGGACAACCTGGATTTTTCTCTTATCTAAGAAGGATTTAATTATGTTAAGTATTCTACCAGTGATACCGTAAGATCTAATCTTCCTGAGGAGACCCTCATGCCATACCCTGTCAAAAGCCTTAGATATATCTAGAGCTACCGCTCTTCCCTCTCCTGCTTTGTCCAGTGAATGGTATATGCGTTCAGAGATTACAGTGAGGATGTCTGCCGTGGAACGGGCTTGTCTAAATCCATATTGACGGTCGGTCAGAAGTTTAGCATCTGTAAGGTGCTGGACTAGAGCATGGTTAATTAAGGTCTCAAATATTTTGGCAAAAAGTGGGAGGAGGCTAATAGGGCGATAATTTAATGGGTCAGTTCTTTCGCCAGAATTCTTGAATACTGGTACTACAGAAGCAGTTTTCCAACAGCTCGGAAAGCAATTACTTTACTTTACTTTAAGTGCAGCATCTGAAGAATAGATACTACACTTTGATCTTTTACTCCCGGGCTAAGAAGGCCAGGGAGCGCTTAAATAAAATCTTACGTGATTAAAGCAATTATATTTTTTAAAATATCAGGATAAAAGAATCGACTGAAGAACAATCAATCACAGGCTAGACACGAATGTTTGGTAACCCTACTCATAAAAAAGGGGATAAACTTGTTCTAGCAAATTGCTGTACCCTTGTAAAGTCTTCCTAGGGGTTCTTTTACAGAGAAAGAGAAAAAAAGTATTGAGGATTTTACAAAAGTGTACCAGTATGGAAAGAGAATGGTTGATTGCCATTTTTAAATTACGTTTTTATGTAAAAATGCCAAAGAAAAAGACTTGCACTTGATTTCAACTTCATAGATTACAAAGCAGCATTTGACACAGTGTTGCGAAAGTCTTTATGAAAACTTTTTCAGAGTTGATAGCAAAGACATTGTTAAAATTTATACATAAAATGTCTTTGTTATTAACGGGCATTTCATAAATTGATTTGAAATAACTGTAGAGGTACGCCAAGGATTCTCTTATTGTCATGAAGTAACCTGATACACATATTTTAGGAACAATGTGTTGCAATTAACAATCTATTAAAAGTTATCTTCCTTGGACCTTGTGAAATGCTATTGACAGTTATTTCCCTTAAACTGTATTTTTACTTACGTGTGACGATATAACTTTCTCTTTTATTGGTAATATAAACAGCATTGCTTACGTATACAAATTCAGTCTCGAAGATGTGATTAACTCGGTTCACACCTATCTTTCGATGTGTGTGTACATAAGAAAAGGCCTTCAAGCTTGTCTTAATCTTTATTCTTTTTTTTTTATCGTCTGCTTCCAACATAAAGTCAACAGTCTACTTTGATGAAGGTATGTCTCTTTTTAACTTTTAGCTTTAATAATTAATCATCATAATGAACTGAACTAATAAAAAAAGCATATGTGTGTGAAATGTTCATTGTGTCCTACATGTATATAAAATGTCCAATTCGCGTGCGGCCGCTTTTTCATAAATATACTTATTTAAGAAGCGTGACACAAACTTTCATAGACAGCTTTTTACAATCAAACAATAACAATATGTCTGCATGTGTCAGAATCACATACCTTCTTATTAGTCCAAACTCTTAAAAGAACGCCATAACAACGAGTTATATTTTGCATGGATTTTATTCGTCGTGGATTCCTTTGTCGTAGTTTAGTAGGTTGAGTCTCTTCCTTACTTTTCTCTAGTTTCCCTGTCTGCTTCCAAGAAAGTCCTCTGCACGTGAGTTCGTTAACGCGTTTCTCATTCATTTGATATCTGCTAACAAACTATTATGTCAGCAAATCCCAACCACGTTTTCAAAGACACAAAACAGGTAATCTCACGCTTAAGCCTAAATTTGTTTACTTATAACCCAATTCCAAATCTACTTT
The DNA here is from genome assembly GCF_053919585.1 of Euprymna scolopes. NCBI lineage: Eukaryota > Metazoa > Mollusca > Cephalopoda > Sepiida > Sepiolidae > Euprymna > Euprymna scolopes. Next base: position 138,210,476 of record NC_136491.1, on the reverse strand, counting down.
AAAATTCTTAAATCAACTTTGTTTATCAGATTTCTGCTAAAATATATAGAGGAGATTGTAATTAATAAAAACTGAAGAAAGTGCTCAATACTATTGTAGAGCAAATATGCATTTTGTTTTTTATTACCGTATCTTTCTGTTAAGTTACATTATTGTTTCGGCTACACGGCCGTTTTTTTTTCATCCGTGTAGCCGAAACGATCGTTGATGCAAATTGGTCAACGGGCACCAAATTGTATTTGTTATATATATAGTTCATTATTATTATTATGATTATTCTTTTCTTGTTGTTGTTAGGTCTTATTTATAGTGAGAGTCTTATTGAGAGTTTGTTGTTGTGTCTTAGAGAGAGAGAGATGTTGTAAGAGATTCATATATATAAATGTTCATACTTAGAGTGTTGAAGCTCTTAGAGTGAGGAGACAGTCTTCAGACAGTCTTAGTGATCACATTGTGTATGTAAAGACATTTTAAACCACATGATATACAGGACATATAATAACAATTTTCACTTTACCTTTTGGTAGAATTACAACACAAAGACGACGTTTATAAAAACACATGATGTGTTTATTTCTTTTTCGACCAGCCGTGGTTTTCATCATCAAGAATTCAAAGCTTCACATTCTAAGTTTCAAAGGTGACCGTCTCGCTTCTAGACGTTCGAATCCCAACTGCCGACTATCGTCTGTCGTCCTCAAACTCTCTGACTCTCCCCCAGTTTCTCCTACTCAGTTTCTAACTATATCGAGAACTTCCCATTTTCCATGACGTCATACACATGTTAAAACATGTGTCTTCTTTCACGTGTTCTGGAAATGCGTGTCCAAAACTTTTTCCTTTGTTTACAAAAGGAATTTTAACCTAACCTATTTTTCCAATATGTTAAAAACATGTTTATTACATTATCTTGTAGTTGCATTCTTTCAATTGAATTTTCATAACAGAATTGAAAAAGCACATTCTTTTCTTGAAACTTTTTTATCTCTAAGCTAAACAATGGTTTGTTTTCACATTCCATTGCTAATTCTCTCTCGTAATCTATTTCTAAACCTAAATTACGAGGTTCGAATTTCGTCTATGCTATTTCATTTTCATTTTAACTAAATCTCTCTATTTTTTATACTTACATGAAAAGGGGACAGTCCTTATCATGTAACAAAAGTGCCATAACAAAATATTTAAAAAATAAAAAATAAAAAGCTCCCGGAGTTTTTAGTACAGCAGCGCTAATGTAGGGAAAAATTTCCGATTCTTTAGACAACAGTAATATATATATATATATATATATATATATATATATATATATATATATATATATATATATATATATATATATATATATATATGACAGTGGAAATCATATAGAAATAAAAAGGCAAAAACAGATGGAAAACTAATAAAATTTTATTTATAAAAAGATAGCATTTAGTAAAATAAAAAAGACAAAAATAGATGCAAATAAAACAATCTTAAATAATTTATGTTTACCGAGTGAAAAATATCCAACAGGCAAGAAAGTCAATATTCATAAAAGAAACATCAGTCTGCCAACATGCGATAAAAGAGAGATAAATAAAGCAAGATAAGAACTCAGATTTCTTTTCTTTTTATATGTTTTATTACTTGTCTTTTTTTATTTATTCACATGTCATTTATCTTTTCTTTCCATCACAAATAGATTTGTGCTTCCGTCGTTTTCTTCTTAACAACTCAAAAACATAGTCTATTCCATTTCGCCCTCTTCGCAATGTTGTCGTCCATTATTCGCGTGCTGCGTTGCAATGCTCCTTTGTCCGCCCTGTCGCCTCAACTCCTCACCAAACTCTGTTACTATCCTATTCGGAGACCCAGCCGCTAATGCTGTTGTTTCTCTGTCAATTCCCAATCTCTCTCTCTCTCTCTCTCTCTCTCTCTCTCTCTCTCCTCCCCTCGCTCCTTTCTTCCGTTAATAGGTTCTCTCTCTTACTCTCTCTCTCCTTTCTCCCGTTCATAGATTATCTCTTTCTTTCTCCTTTCTCTCGTTAATAGGTTCTCTTTTTCTTTCTCTCTTCTGTTTATATTTTTACTTAGGCAGCCAATCTGGTGTGCATATCAAATTTTACGTAGAAAATGAGCAAATAAAATGTACAAGAAATTGGATATTTTCTTCTTGGCTTAGAAATCTAAATAAAAGAACTTAGTAATATTATTTTAAGAATATTATATATATATATATATATATATATATATATATATATATATATATATATATATATATATTCATAGGTCACCATTTTAAAAAAAAATGGAATCGCCCGATTGTCGATGACAAAATTCAAACAACGGCGCAAGATTCCCAGAGTTTTATAATTATATAGATGATATCTGTTCTCCTCTTTGAAACATTTCCAATTGTATTTCCTTTTCGTTGCATATTATTATATAAACTCTTTATTTTTCTTCTCCTTCTTTTTCTTTTTCGTTCTTTTCCTTCTTACAGCATGTTTTACGTCGCATTCGAATATGTCAAATCTCTTTCTTCCTTGCAAATTATTGGCCAAGGTAGCGTAACAGAAACCAATCCTTTTGCTATTCTGAAAAAGAACGAATTATCGATCCGATTCCAGATATCCAACGTCTGCTATGCATTCCATTTCGAGAAAGATCCACAAACGAAATTAGTTATGAACCTGACAAAGCTTCCTTTCAATTTTCCAATCCATTTTGTGCCTATTTTATTTTGAGTGTTTACTCATATTGGCTCAGTTGACGAACTGCAAAGAAAACGAGATGATTACTTTTTAGAAATATTGCCTTTTTCATATTCTTTGTATGCATATAAACACATCAATACATGGATAAGAAGAACGATAAGGGAGGGCAGAAGACATTTTAATGCTAAGAGAGAGTGTAAGATACGCCAGATAAAGGAAGCGAATTGACAACGCAATCCTCTTCACAATAAAAATATTCAATGCGCAGAACATGATTAGCGCTTTACGGAAATTCTTTTGATATTGGCAGTATGGAACAGTATGTGTGTGGGGTGGGGGTATGTGTGTGTGTGTGTGTGTGTGTGTGTGTGTGTGTGAAAATATATACTTAGGCACGTAAAATAAAACATAAGGCTTTACAAAATGAAGATTTTAGAATAGATATATACTAACTATCAAATGTTATTGTAACGAAAATGTTTTTATAATTATATAAATATTTGTGTGTGTGTGTGTGTGTGCGCGCGTGTGTGTGTGTGTGTGTGCGTGCGTGCGTGCGTGTTGAAACATGTGACTTTTTAAATTTGGATATTTGTTTAATTTGTTTTTCCAGCTTTCATTTGTGAACTCTTAAGAGAAGGAAATTTTTACGTCGCTTGGCGATGTCATCAGTTATTTATAACGAAACTAGCTGTACCCTGCCACGCGTTGCTGTGGCTCAATTCGGTGTAACGGAAAAGTCTAATAAAAAGAGAAAATGCTTCTTATAGTCTTAGTACAGAAATTAACTCCCAAAAAAGAAAAAAAGAAAAAAAAGGCGAAAATGTAAAAAGAAGTGGTGGTCTTGCAGTACGTAATGGTCTGATTTGTTAGTGTTTTTATTGAATGTAAAATGTTTAATCATCTCGAAGAACACAGTGTTTATGGATGTATTTGGAGAAGTCAAATCGTCGCGGATGCTGGCGAATGTGTTAACTTTGTGTAGATAATTTAAAAACTATATAAAACAGTGTCATAGTGTTTTAGTTTGAATTGACTTTCCTGAACGTAACGTAAGCAACTGCATTTGTATGTTTGAACTAAATATATAGCAAATGTAATTTCGTTAATGAAGAAGAAGCATTCATAAATGTTAACTTAAACATGTACAGATTTCTGCAAAGAAAAGCAATAATATTTTTCACATCTTAATCGGACCTTTATCGGGTTCTTTATTTTACTTTATATTTTTCAATTGGAATGCAAGTAATTTCTAAATATAAATATGTAAATAATAAATGTAAATAATAAATTGATCATAGTTAGAATCCGAGGTCAGAGTAGTCCAAACCGGAAGTAAAATCCAAGTAGTCCCGCAGTGTGCGTTCTAAGGTAAATAAAAAAAAGGCTAAAAGGAAAAATGATAATGTTAATATTTTGTATTTTTATTTTTTTATGGGAGAAAAGCGAAAGAAAGAGAAAAAAACGGCCTATATAACCCTTTATGATTCCAAACCGGTGTTTATTCGTACTGTTCCCTGGAGGCGCATTTTCGGCGGTGTTAAGTGGGAGCAGGAGTAGGAGGAATGTTTTAGAGAGAAAAGATTTTACAACTTCCATTGATTCTAACCTATTTTGGCAGTGACATGTCATCGGAATAAATATAGGCATCTACGGTTATCGGGGAAGTGTAAGGATTATAGGCTTATAGCACACTTCAGATTCTGTGCTGCAGTTTGTGCACATTACATTTGCATGTAATGTCTTGATTTTTAATCCTATTAAGGTCAAACTCACACGGGGAAAAAATGAGTTCATTTTATTTATATATATATATATATATATATATATATATATATATATATATATATATATATATATAAGATAGATAGATAGATAGAGAAGAAGAAAAGATAACCGAAACGTGTTTTCGATCGTGTAGCATCATTAAAAATTCTTATCTGAATATAAATAAAGTGTGTATATATATATATATATATATATATATATATATATATATATATATATACACTAGTGGCCAAAACTCTGGGACAGCTTAGTTTGTTTGCTTGTTTTTTCAATTTCTCCAGAACATTTGGGGGGGATTACAACTAAACTTACACACATTTAACATATCTCTTATGTTAATACAATGTATTAATTGCACTTCATTATAAAGGATAGAAAAAAGTAATGAGCATTTCAATTTTTTTTAATTAAAGTGGCCAAAACCGTGGGACAAAGAAAATAAACTTTGAAACATCAAAATACTAATATTCTTGAGAAATAAAAAATAAAAAAATAAACTGTCCCAAATTTTTGGCCGCTAATGTATATATATATATATATATATATATATATATATATATATATATATATATATATATATATATATATATATATATACGTTTTATTTTTTATTACCGTATCTTTCTGTTAAGTTACATTATTGTTTCGGCTACACGGCCGTTTTTTTGGCCGTCTGTAGCATCCTCAGACTTTTACAGAAATATTTGCTATTTTGGGATAAAAGATTGGAAGAGTGAATGAGGTCAGGGGGTTGCGAGGAGGGCGGAAGAGGAACACTAAGACTCGAATTTTTAAGTAACCCCCCTCCTCCCACCCCCACACATTCCCCTTCCTCTCATATATCCCTATGCCCTCAGCCACACCAGAAATGAACCTCCCAGACCCTCCCCTACAAGTTCCTTAAACCCCAAAACTAAAACATTATCGACATACCAAACGCCCCCACCCTCCCTCCTTGTTCCCTTCCTCTCTTCCTCTTCCGCCCTCCTCGTAAACCCCCCTGACCTCATTCACTCTTCCGCTCTTTCATCCCAAAATAGCGAACATTTCTGTAAAAGTCTGAGGACGCTACAGACGGCCAAAAAAACGGCCGTGTAGCCGAAACAATAATGTAACTTAACAGAAAGATACGGTAATAAAAAATAAAACGCATATTTGCTCTACAACAGTATTGAGCACTTTCTTCAGGTTTTATTAATTACCATCTCCACTAAATATATATATATGTGTATTTTCAAAATCATGATGCATAAAAAGGATATTGTTTTTGATATTTAGTATAACAAGTGGATGGATCTCTGCTCTTGATCATAAAATGTAGCGAAATCACAATGACAGACGTTGTAAAGGTGGAAATTTGCTGGGTTTTTTTGTTTGTTTGTTTTTTGTTTTTTTTTTTTTTTTTGCGTTCTTGCGTGCAACAATTTTCGCAAGAGTTCACGTGAATCTTTGCTTAACTGTGTGTGAAAGTAGAATGTTGTACATTTTATTTTCATAATTTGTAACGCAACATTTTCATAATTTGTAACGCGTTAGCGTTCCTTTCGGCCGGCAACAAACATCAAAACGCAACTGATTTCAATACGTATAATAAATGGTTACAAACTGAAAAGAAATGTGTTGAAAGTAAAAAATAACACAAGGGAAAATAATATTGCAGGTTAGAAAAGTATTTCATCCAAGGCATGGAAATTATTAAACAAAATGTTTTTTTTACAATAGGCTTTAAAAATAAAGGTACAAGATTCAATTGAAATTGAAATAAAAAATTACTTTGGATTTATTTTATGTAATGTACATTCTGTTGAACTCTTAAAAAGAAATCATTGAAAATTGTATATCTATATCATTAATTGATAGATGAAAGATAATGTTTTTAAATTTTTTTTTTACACGGTGGTCACCACTTATCAAGGCCCGGAAGCCACTCAGGGATAAGGGTTATTGCAAGTACAGTACGTTAGTGTGGAGATTTGATGAAGTGTTTACTTAAGGGGGCGGTTCATTAGGAATTTGTTAACGTTGAACTTGAAGACATCCAAGTTGTAGTCAGGTGGGAAGCAAGCAGACGTAACAGAGTTCCACAGGCGTGCAGTTCTAAGAAAGAAGCTTTGTTCATGGAATCCACGTTTTGATTTAGACACAGATAAAGAGTGGGGGAATTTTTTCACAGTGGATTCTGCTAGACGGGTGTTTTTCGTGAAAGATTGGCGAGGGGGGACAGAGATTGGAGTTCAGACGAGCACCTGCCATGGAAATAACGATAAAACAAGGATAGGCTCGCAACGTCTCTTCTGTGGGAGAGAGGTTGCTGGGTAGAGAAAAGGGCATCCCCCACTAAGCCACGAAGTCTATTTTGTACTCTGTCAAGGCAGGATAGGCTTTTTAGCAGCTCCTGCCCATATATGGCATCAGTATTCCATCCTTGGACGTACTTTTAAATTGCAACAAAATGCACATTACATAAAATAAATCCAAGGTAATTTTTTGATTCAATTTAAATTAAACTGTTATACCTTACTTTGTAAAATTTATAAAAGTGCCCTTTGAAGATAAATAAATTTCAAATTGAATCTTGTACCTTTATTTTTAATTTTTTTTTTTATTATTGTAAAAACATTTTGTTTAACAATTTTCATGCCTTAGATGAAATGCTTTTCTAATTTGTATCTTATCTTTTTAAGATTATATTTTAAAACTCTCCTTATCTCTATTTCATTTTGTATTTCTCCTCATACCACAACTCATTTTTGCAACCCCCTTCTTTGTATTATTACAGGTCTGAATATTCTCTCTGTTTCAGTTTATCCTCACACCACAACTCATTTTTTCACCACCACCACTCCCTCTTTGTAATACAGGTCTGAATAATGAGAAAATCTGAATATTTTTAACAAAAACTTTAAAATAACTTTTTTAGATTAAATTTTTAAAAACTTCTTTCAGAATAGAAAATCTTTAAAATTTAATAAGGAACATATTTCATATAGGTTTCATTAACAAATATTCAGTATATAACGAGAAAAATAGAGATGAAATTTTCAAAAGAACTGTATAACTGGTTACGGTCAATAGTAGTCCCCGCCAGCGAAAGTCTTTGTTATTATTATTATTATTATTATTATTATTATTATTATTATTATTATTATTATTATTATTTAAAACATTTTGTGTCCTGCTCTTTCGCGCGAGGACTAATTAATAATGATAATTGCTATAATAATAATAATAATAATAATAATAATAATAATAATAATAATAATAATAATAATAATAATAATATAGTAAGTGAATACAGCAAACTGGCCCAAAAGGAATACAATAACAGACATGACCAAGTGGGGAGGGCGGTGCACTGAGAATTATGCAAACGACTGCATTTTGAGCGTGCAGACAAATGGTACAAGCATAAACCCGCAACAGCACTCGAAAACGAGAACCACAAAATTCTATGGGACATGGACTTACAGATGGACAAACCCATCCAGGCAAGAAGACCAGATGAAATAATTAACAAGAAAGAAAAATCCTGTAAAATCGTAGACTTTGCTGTCCCAGATGACCACAGGGTGAGTATGAAAGAAAAGGAGAAACGAAGCAAATACACAGAGCTAGCCAGAGAGTTAAAAGGGATTTGGATGATGAAGAAAATCAAAATAGTACCGGTAATAGTAGGAGCACTAGGAACAATTCCGAAAAACTTCGAAAAAAGAATGGCAAAAATTGGAATCAGAGGAATAACTGCAAAAATACAACGCCTAACGATAAAGAAAACGGCTGAAATATTAAGAAAACCCCTAGAATGTGGGGAATAACACATGACAATATAACAAAGAAGCGTTACAGGGAATGAAGAACGCCGAAGCTGCATATCAACAAGTTCTACACCACCATCATGCATCCTCCATTATCTCATCACCGCTCCCCCCCCCAATAGAAAAGTGATACCAAAGAGCCGAGAAGGGTCAATGAGGATGGAAAGACCGAGGAGAGAGCGCTGACCAGACCTCCTCTGGACAAGCGCGAAGAGAACTGGGATCGTGGGGAGGGTTAGTGCCACTCAAATTCCAGTATAAACCAATGGCCACTACCAGCGATAAATTAAGAGTATGAGGCTGTTGCGATGACGCAGATTTATCTGCAAATGCTATCGAAGGAGGTGGAGAGAGCTGGACGTCTGCGGAGATTTGTTGTCACTCGGTTTCCAGAGAACACCACAGGTCTCCAAACCGATCGTTTGTTGACTTGTGTGAAAGCTCCATGTGAGCCAATAATAATAATAATAATAATAATAATAATAATAATAATAATAATAATAATAATAATAATAATAAATAAATAAATAAATATAGTCAAATAAAATTATTGATGATGGTTATACTAATAATGATAATATGTGGACATTTACACCTTTAAAAAATGGTACGAGCACAAACCGGCAGCGGTACTTGAAAATGAAAGTCAAAAATCTTCGATGGGACATGGGTATACAAACGGATTAACCCATCCAGTCAAGAAGACCGGGTGTCGTTAACAAGAAAGAAAAGTCCTGGCAGATTGTAGATTTTGACGTTCCAGTAGACCACAGGATGAATATCAAGGAGACAGAGAAGCAGAGCAAATACACGGAACTGGCCAGAGAGATTAAAGGGATCTGGAAGATGAAAAAAGTCATAATAACACCACTATTAGTAGGAGCACTAGGAACAATACCAGAAATCTTTGAAAAGAGATTAGGAAAGCTTGGAATCAGAGGGATGGCTGAGAAGATACAACAAATAACAATAATGAAAACGGTTGAAATATTAAGGAAACCCCTTTGATATGGAAACTAACACACATGAACTACAGGCACAAACTGGACATACAGAAACTCCTACATACGTAAAACAAAAAGGAACTTCACATGGAATCATGAAAACTAAAACTGTATAATTTTGTTAACTTCCCTGCGCCCTGCTTTCCGTCTCACCCTTTTTTCTGTGCGTCGCTATAAATAGGCGCCACACCAAATAAGTTTAGGCCAAGGAAGATGGAAAGCCCGAGGGGACAGGTCTAACCAGATTTCCGCTGGAAGAGTGAATAAATCATAATAAAATAATGTTTGCGATTGGGGATTAATAGTTATTATTTGAACCAATGTATAATAATGTAAAGCGTACACATGTATTTATGTGTGTACACCCACACTAACATACATATATATACACATACTCACGCATATATATACACACATATATATACATATATATAGGTGCATACACATACTACTAAGAAAATATACTAATATATTCATACACATGCATAAAATAAAGTAGGTGGTTAAATAAATATAGATGAATGGATACTACATATGTGTAATAATAGTTTAATAGCCAAAAAATAGTGCTAATAGAATGTTAAAAATTACGAAAAAATAAATCAATGGTAAATGGCTAATGCGATAACGCAAATCAATCTGTAAATGTTATTGAAAGAGATGGAGAGTACTGGAAATAAAGGAAAACTATCATTCACTCAGATTCCAATGAACACTATAGGATTTACTCAAAGAGGAATCTTTGATGATGGCCTGTATGGCTACTGTTAGTGAGTAAATAATAACAAATAACAAATAAATAAAAAAGAATAATATATATATACAAGTTCTAAGAAAAAGAAAAGATGTAATACATATATTCAAATCAATATCGGAATAGACAATTTTATCCAAACGCATATACATATATGTAGATGTATGTAACTATGGTGCATGATTTATGTTTGTGGAAATATTTGCTTTCAGAAGACCGAGATCTGTATTGAGACTTAGGTTTTGTATATTAAACCGGAGGATCCATTGGATTTCTTGTAGTTTGTGAATTTTTATTTAGGGAAAACTAGATTCTATCAGGCGGTATCCAATGTTGTCTAGTGTATCTTCAGGTAGATTGAAATAGCATGCTAGTGGAGCGAAGGTGGGGGCCGTTGAATCATTGTTTTATGATTGTTAAGGTACATTTTAAATAGTGTCAATGTTTCTCTGATATATGCCTCGTTGTCACAAATGAAGCAATATATATAATAAATTACTTTGGCACTGTCAGATGCTGAGCTAAATACTGGTTTCTGGTATGTTTAACAGCGGAGGTGTTTATGTGGGTGCATAAAAATCATCGTGATTTATTACATTTGTAATTAACATGTTACTTTGCGTTTTGTGTATGTGTTTTTTGTGTGAGCAGGTGAGAATGCCTGCAAGATTGGGTGGTAGTTTGATTGCGTTAATGGGTAGAAGGTTAAAGATAGACTTCATAGTAAGATTAGTTTGTAAGTTATTGAAAGCTTTTTTTTAAGGTTACTTGTGATTCTGTGTATGTGTTGGCCGTGGTGGAAAACCATGGTGATGTGATTGTTGGTGTTTTTTTGTTTGTTTTGTTTTCTGTTCGTATTAAAGTAGGCATATTCTATGAATATTATTAGTTTTTTATATGGTTTGTATTAAAGTAGGCATATTCTATGAATATTATTAGTTTTTTATATGGTTTGTATAATATGTATTTGAATATTGGTTATTAATGAATATTTGTGTAAGCCTCGTGATATGGTGTATTTAGTTTAAGAAATCCGCGCATATACGCTTTATTCGTATGTATGACATGTAAATAATAGGGGGGTAAATAATAGGGGGGTGATTGCTGTAGAAATTAAGGAATGTATCACTCAGTTTAGTATAGAGTAGATATTTTATTGTTATGGGATATGACAATAACATCAAAGAATGGAATAAGAATATATATATATATATATATATATATATATATTGTTTTTAAAATATGATTATCCACTGACACGTGTTTCGTCGTCTACAACTCATCAGAGTAACTGAATCTAGCGAGATTCGAAATCGATTGATTCAGCCACTCTGATGAGTCGTAGACGACGAAACACGTGTCAGTGTTTTAAAACAATATGTATGCAACTCCCTATGTGGGGGTACCAAGTTGGTTAAAGGGAAATTCATTCCCAACTAACATTTAGGTAAAATGTACTTTCGTAAATAATTGAATTCATTCAAAACGTATCACAAAAACAAAAATAAATAACATCGCTCTCTCTCTCTCTCTCTCTCTCTCTCTATATATATATATATATATATATATATATATATATATATAGCTCTCTATATGTGCGTCTCGACAATATACATATAAATTATGAGATAAGTCTATGGCAATTAAGTTGCACAGCATTTTCCGCGTTTTAGCATCATACGAATTCGTCAGACTAATGGTTTAATTGCAATGTATGTATATATATATATATATATATATATATATATATATATATATATATATAAAACTTACTACACATACACATTCCAAAATTCGATGTAGCTTAATTGCCATGTATATTTTTATAACTTACCACCTAGCTCTATGCATGTAGTAGCACTACTTTAGTAAATTCTGAAAATTGTATAATACACACACACGCACACACACACATATATATATATTTCTTCTCTTTCTCTCTTTACATGCATATATATATGTGTGTGTGTGTGTGTGTGTGTGTGTGTGTGTGTGTGTGTGTGTGTGTGTGTGTGTGTGTGTGTGTGCGTGTGTGTCTGTGTCTACAGAGAGAGATAGAGAGAGAGGAGATAAACTTGTAATTTTCTGTGAGAGTAAAACAAGACACTCCTGTGCAGTTTACTTAACATTTATATATTTTCATACTACTAAGCTCTATGTTTAAAGTCCTGTTGAAGTAAATATGGAATATATATTGACAATACAATATATTCCTTTATAATATTTTACTAGCGGGGGTGGGGGGGGCGCTTTACTTTGTCCGATCGAAAAATACGCTTAAATATATTTTAATTTTTTCAGATTTTGTGTATATTATTATACAGTCGTGATTTCAAAAGTAAAAATAAAAAGTATTTGGGTGCCGTCAGCTAGAATCGAAATCGAAAGCAAAATTGCGGCATTCAAAGCTCGTAACGTTAGCACTGTACCAACGTGACATGCATCTGAACTGATTAAAAATTAAAAATAAACTAAGATGAATATACAAAATATATAAGGATTGTTTTCAATTTTGACCCCTTTTTTAACCCCTTTATGCTGACGACACTACCATTTATGGTAGCACATCTAAGACAGAAGGCGACCGGGTTCTCTCCAATTCTCTCTCCTCTGATCTTGAGCATGTAGTACAATGGGGAAAGGAGTGGCTGGTTACTTTTAATGCATCTAAAACCAAGCTTCTCTCTTTACATCATCAACATTCTGATCCACATCTGGCATCAATTGAAATGAATGGCTCTCGTCTTCAGGAGGCCTCATGTTTTGACAAGCTTCTGGGCTTGACCATTACTTCTGATCTTAAATGGAACACGTACATCAAATCTGTTGCCAAAGCCGCTGGAAAAATGGTGGGATCTTTCTATCGATCCAGTAGATATCTCACTGCTGATGCAATTCTCTATCTATATAAGAGTCAGGTACGTCCAAGGATGGAATACTGTTGCCACATCTGGGCAGGAGCTGCTAGAAAGGACTTGGCCTGCCTTGATAGAGTTCAAAATAGACTTCGTAGCCTCGTATGAGATGTCCTTTTCTCTTCCTTGCAACCTCTATCTCACAGAAGAGATGTTGCGAGTTTGTCTTTGATGTATCGTTATTTTCATGGAAAGTGTTCGACTGAGCTTCAATCTATGGTCCCCCCTCGCAAAACTTTCACAAGAAACACTCGTCTAGCTGTAAACACTATCAATAATTCCCCCCACTCTTTATCTGTGCCTAAACCTAAACGTAGATTCCATGAACAAAGCTTTTTTATTAGAACTGCACGCCTGTGGAATTGTCTTCCGTTTTCCTACTTTCCGCCTGACTACAATATGGTTGTCTTCAAGTCTAACGTAAATAAGTTCTTGATGAGCCGTTCCATATAAGTTATCAAATTTAACAAATTTTCATTACTAATGATTATTATATTGTCCAATTTCTACTGTACACTCTTTAACCCTTATCCTTGAGTGGCCTCTTGGCCTTGATAATGAGTTGATACCTATGAAAAAAAAAAAGAAAAAGTCCAATGTGAACAAGTTCTAATTGAATCGTCCCCCTAAGTAATCCAAGTTTCAAAATTCCCACTGTTTACTATGCTAAAATCACAATGACTAATGTATACCTATTAACCCTTATCCTCGAGTGGCCTCTGGACCTTGATAAGTGGTGACACCCTTGTAAAAAAAAAAAAAAAAAAAAAAAAAAGAAAAAAAAAAGGCCAATTATTTGAGGCCCCTATCGCCGCTCTGCGACTTTTAGTTTCGGAAGAGGTAGAGTTTCAAAATATGGAGACAGACAGACATATAGCATTTTTATATAATAGATGTGTATACAACATTTAATAGAAAGTATATATATGTGTGTGTGTGTGTGTGTGTGTGTGTGTGTGTGTGTGTGTGTGTGTGTGTGTGTGTGTGTGTGTGTAATTATTTTCTTAATAAATCTGTATTACAGAAATGTTAGCAACGTCCCTGAATGACACATTTTTGTTACCAAAAATAATTGGCAAAAACTTTTCATCGACCTATTTTTTTTTCAGAAACTGACAAACTTCCGATGCCAAACGAAAAAAAAACAATCTACAAATAAAACCATTAATAAAAATAAGTAAAACTTATGCAACATAACGAGAGAAAAAAAACTGGCCAACAATAAATACAGTCTTGTAAATTAATTAAACCATTAGCGGACGCAATAACGAAAAAAAAGTTGTAAAAGACAAAAGGACCTGCAATATGGTCTTCTCATCATTTACCACTTTTTTTTTTTTACCTGTCAATTTTCATCAAGTAAAGCCCCCATAACAATTGAGCGAAACATTGAGATATTCTTCCATTTAACGTTTTTAAAAAGAATCGGCGCGCACAAGTGTCAATAATATTTATGTACTAGGTAAAATCCTAAACTTATCATTATTAATTATAGAATGTGTATTCTAAGCACGTTATTTGTTTTAACTATACCATTTGGGGGTGCCACTGGATCCGTATAATATCCATATAGAAATAGAAAGAAAACAAATAAAATGTAAAACTAACGCTATATTTTCTTGATTATATTAGGCCGGCACTTCGTCTTTATTTCAAGACTTTCCGATGAAGTCTTGCGTTGGGGACAAGGCGTTGATAGGCATGTTGGCTTAGTTTGTCCCTTTTTCGTTTTTCGTCCCTTCTTTCTCCCCCTCTCTCTCTCTTTCTCTCTCACTCACACACACACACGCACACACACACACACACACACACACACACACATATATATATATATATATATATATATATATATATATATATATAATTATGAAACTCAAATGACCTTGTAACGAGTGATGTAACCCACTTTCCGGTTTACGGCATCCGGTTGCCCATGCGCACATAAACATTAACCCATAACAACGTAAACAACTAAACACAAATCGCTTCTTTTGCAGATTTTGACCTGCGCACTGAAATATTAACGTTATTATTTCGAAATTATTATTTAACATGGGAAGAGTGGGATGCTTTGCAACTATTCTTTATTACAACTATACTGTCGGTATTTTCTTACAACTAAACAACTTTAAGCCGTTGACGAACATAAGAACAATTGTAGTAAAGCCAAGACTACCACTGCTATTGCTACTGCTACTACTACTACTCTCTATCCGTCCCTTTTCCTTCCTTCCTTCTTTTTTATTTTTTGTTTACATTTCTAGATACAAAGTAGTTGTGTGAGAACGGTGAATTTGTTGACACATTTACTAATCTGTTTCAATATTAGTTTTATTTTATTTTATTTATTTAAGTTTTATTTTTTGCTTCAGGTTTTATTAATTTTTTTTTTTTTTTTTTTTCAGATTTTAAGTTTCTATAAGTTGGTTGAAGGATTTCAATATGGGTTTTTCATTCTTATATTTCTCATCGGTAGGTTCGTGCGTGTTTTTGCTGCTAAATGACTTTCGTCGGCGTTCGCTTCGTAGGAAAATCATGTTTAATTTTTTTTTTTTTTTTTGAGTGATTATTCGGAAAAATAGGTAACTTTACACGAATAGGGAGGATTTTTTTTCCATATTTGAGTGATCCGTCCGTGATTTTTCATTTTAATATACTTTCATAAAAATGTTTCTGTTATGTCAAAAAAAACCTGGGGGGTTTTTTTTACGTCACAATTGTCACGCTCATACATGAATTCCATAGCTAATATAAGATACTGACCCAACGGGTCACGGGTAGTCTTATATATATATATATATATATATATATATATATATATATATATATATATATATATATTACATGCGTTCGAAGTGTTGCATATATTTGAAGTTAAGAATTACGTGCATAAATCAATATGCTTTTAAAACTAAAAACAGCGCATTTTTTATTTATTTGTTTAATTCAGATATTTCGATGGTTTAACTTACTTGTCAATAAGTTTCTCTCTATATTTCTCTCTATCTATCTCTCTCTCTCTCTCTCTCTATCTATCTATCTATCTATTTCCCTTTCCTTATCCGCATGTTGTAATTCTCCGAGTGGGTGTGTTAGTCCATAGATCTGATAAGAGTATGATTTTCAAAAAACAGTAATCAGCAGGATGTCGCGTTAGCAGCAAAAAATGAATTAAAGAAATATTACTTGCACTTGAAGCGTTGCATATATTTGAAATTAAGAATCACGTATATAAATGAATACGATTGGAACAACGCATTTTTTTATATAAACAAATGTATTTGTTTAATTTAGATATTTCGGTTGTTTACATCTTTGTCAATGAAAGTCTGTTTTATTTTCTCTCATCTTTTTCTCGGTCCGCATGGTGTAATTCTGTGAGCGAGTGTGTTAGTCTGTAGGTCTGATAACGGTATGATTTTCAAAAAACAGTCATCAACAGGGTGTCCCGTTAGCGGCGCAAAATGAATTCAGGAAATATTACTTGCGTTTGAAGCTTTGCATATATTTGAAAGACATTTTTCCACTAAGACGGAAGACGGTATTGCTATTAGGGGCCAAATTAACATGGGGTAGTCAAAGTTAACAGTTATACTGAAAGATGTTTGTTCGCGTTATATTTAAATTTCTCTGTCTGATGCAGTCGGGGAAACAAAGGAAATGAACGGAATTCCAATAGAAACCGATCTAGGGAAAGACGGTATTTTAGATTTAAGTAGAAGTTCTTTCGGCATCTTGTGACTTCTACATTAAAGAGGTCGAATTTTGCTGCTGAACAGCTATTTATTTAGGTCAGGATACAAGTGCAGTATGCTCGTCGTAAAACAAACACAATAGATAAAACAGTGTGGCGATGATACTGGGGGTTGAGTCTATTTAACAGGGCGGAGCCTATAAGATTAAATACTCGTTTTTGCAAACTGCTCAATATGGAGAGACTAATGATTAATGCACCAGAGTAAATGTGTCACTCTATACATAGCGACTTAATAGAGATACTAGCAGGCCACCCAGCGTTACCTGGTCGTAAAATACACATAAATATTAATCCAGAATTCTCATTTATTATGAATAGAAATTCCGTAAATATTAAACGTAACATTAAATTCCTTTTTAAAAATTAAGAAGAAAAAAAAGAAAGAAACTGAAACGTGCATGCGAGTATGATAGGGTTTTTGTATGTTTTTTTTTTCTAAACAGTTCACTTCTTGTAAGTAAAACAAGCAAAATACTGGAGATGATATGGAAATCAAGACCTACAAACAGTGAGTCAACTACGATAACCATTAAACCACTCGACATGACATTTACAAAGTGTTTTCAAACTTTTTTATTCTTAACATAGCTGTCATGTTTCATGGTTACCTAGGGTTACTGCCCTTCCCGCCCTGCCTTATCTAGCACATGGTATATACGTTCAGAGATTGCAGTTAGAACGAGCTTGTCTAAATCCACATTTGACAAAAGAATCAACTGTAAGATGGTGGACTAGAGTTTGATTAATTATGGACTCAAATATTTTGGCAGAAAAGAGGAGGAGGCTAATGGGACGATAATTTAATGGGTCAGTTCTTTCGCAAGAATTCTTGTAATTTGGTACAAAGGAATCATTTTTCCAGCAGTCAGGAAAGCATGATTCGTTAAGGCATTTGTTAAAGAGTTTGAAGACAACTGGAGTAACCTCAGCGAAGAATTTTTTAATAGTACAGCAGAGATGAGATCTAGTCCACATGCTTTTGCGGTGTCTAGGTATTTTATGATAGCATGTACTTGCGAAGGGGTGATATTCAGATCATCTAGTGTGGTTTCTATCCGCAAAGAGAAATCAGGAAGGGAGTGGTTTTCTGAGTCCAAAGTAAAGTTTGAGGCAAACAGACGGGAAAGCATGTTAGCTTTCTCGGTTGCCGTGAAAACAACTTAAAGATTGTTGGATAGTGGGGGAATTATTGATTACCTATTACTTACTACACTATTTTGGATTTTTCAGAAATCACGAGTTCCTAAATTCTGCGCTTCAATGTGTTTTCTGGTTATTTTCTCACTTAATCGTAAGGATTTTGACAGACACACGCACGGACTTGGAGTCTATATTCGTAATACCCCCCCATCACTAGAGAATTTAAACTAGAATCAGATGACCAGGCCTTCATGTACTTTAAACTAACTTTAATATAGCGTAAGCTACCTATGTTTTCTTTATCGCTCTCCCTCAAATCAGGACTGTACTTTGATCAACCATGTTTCTGACAGCATAGATGTAGCACTTTCTCTTGATAAACACATTTACCTTAATAACGACTACGTTGTAGGCAGCTGGGAAGTAGCTGCGCAGGATTGATGGTATAAGACAAAATGATAGGAGATCTGAAGTGTGACAGTTCCATTAACATTCTAGCTGTCGAATAGATCAATTCATAGATATACAAGAAGGCGTCAAAAATAAATCCACAATTAAATAGAAAGGAAAACTCGATCCAAATGAGCGTGTCTTTGTCTCTTCTACTAAACCGATAATGATGAAAATAGAAATATTGACGCGAAGAGGCGATGTTGGGGCGGGAGGAGATGTACCAGTTTCAAATAATATTATGGATTGAATCGCAGTTCAGGGAGCGAACAGCCATCTGAGACGTGACAATAAAAACAGATGAGTAACTTCCAATATTGGTGTGCTTCGATAGAAATCATTTTCATGCCATTCTGACTTTGTGAACTGACGATTTGTTTTCGCTTGGACGAATAGACATTGCCAAAGATAATTGGATACGCAAAGAGCAGAATGACTGAAATGCCCAATAGAGTCAATTGTTAAAATAAGTCGATCAATATGCGGATGTATAAGTTTATACTTTTATTCATATATATATATATATATATATATATATATATATATATATATAATATAAATATATATATATATAATATTTTTGCAAAAATTAAGAAGACAAAATATATAAAATGAGAACACGATATCGTATATTTTCTTATGTGTTTCAATCGTTTCATAACAATTTGAACAATTTTAAATATTATTTCATTTAAAAATATTCCAAAATAGCTACACTTCAGACAGCAAAATACAATAGCTATACATATATAAATACACTTATACTCTCTGTTTTAAGTAATCAAGCAGTTTGACTTACCTCTTAACTATTCTCACACAGAATCACAAGCATCATCATTCTACAAGCACCTCAACATCTTCAGAAACGCCAATAGACTATTAAAGTCGATATTTTAGCCACAGAACGCATTATTGCCAAGATTTTTTATAAAGGAATCACTACTAATATCTTAACTACGGCCGGAACTTAACAACAGACTGGAACTCGGTTTATCATTGATTATGTAACAGTCATATAGCTTCCACCACATCATTATACACTACTATCCTAACCTACTAGAACAAATATGGCTATATCATTACACCCCTCTCTTACACTACCTTGCTAACCTACTAATACAAATATGTCCTTACTACAAGAACTTTCTTTTATAAAAATAAACTAATAAAAAAGCCAGACACATAAACAAAAATAATAACCCTAATCCAAAGAATAAATAAATTATAGCATCTATAACACCGATTGCCCGGTATTCCTCCTCTTTCGTTTCCCCGTCTCTTTCTATCATTGTGTCTTTCTTAATTGCATTTATACCGAAACCCAACAGTTAGTCAACAACTCCTCCCCTTCACTTCTCTTCCCTCCCCTCTGACATATACAAGGTTGTTTCACCAATAAGCAAACTAAGCCATCAAACCAATGCATTAAAAAGAAAAAATTTAAAATTTAAATGAAAAAGAATAAATAAAATAAGATAGAATAAAAATTATGTAAAATGGCAAATTAAAATATATAACAATAATAACAACAATAATGCTAATTACTCAACCCACTTCATATATTCGCTGCGGTAAACCCGCACAGACATCATCATTTTATTTTATTTTATTCTTCTATCTAGCATGCTTTTAATAGATCTGTAATATCCGCCATTTGACAAAGAAATATATCATGGATAATTGTAACACACAGCAAACCTCTTCAAGTAAGACCTACCTATATAAAACACAAATGAATATATATATATACATATATATATAATGATTGCAACGTCTTGTCAGACGAGCGCCACTCCCTCAGACACTTATCCATGAGCCTAAAAATGACTTATTTTTTTAGTCCTAACGGTGAATTCACACACTCAAGCAGGCATGACACTAAAGACTGTCATTGAGATCAATTATTACATGCTTCCAGCATTTCAAGCCTCCACACGTCACAACTTTTCCATCGCCACAGGACCATTTTTATAGACAAATGCTTGAGGGAGTATCTATACACAGGTTATGTTACATAATCTTAGCTTTGTACGACAGCCAAGTCTCTCTCTCTTTCTCCCTCTCTCTCTCTCTCTCTCTCTCTCTCGGTTCAAAATGTTGAGATCCAGCAACAAGCAAGAGCAAGATAGCCAGCAACAAGTTAAACTGTAGACCAGCTTAATTCGGGTACTGGTCTCCCGCTTTTTGGTTTTCTAAATCAGAATTTTGGCTTCTCCTAGAAAAGTTGCCTTCACCACGGCTTATGGGAGTCCTCTCCACCCCAGCATGCACATACATACACACAAACATACACGGTGCTAGTTGGCCGTTGACCCCGAGAAAGGGTTCATACGCCCTTTTGAAAGGTCTTGTTTTTTATCCTTCAGTAAGACTAGCCGCTCTCCTCACCAAACTGGTTCCCTCACCAAACTTGTTTGGTGAGGGAACCAGTTTAGTCGCCGGTAACCCGACCATGAGGCAGGTAGTACTGGGTTACATGGTACCAGTAGCATATGACATGACCTGACACTATATATACATATATATACATATATACATACATATATGCATACATACATATATATATACATACATATATATACATACATATATATATATATATATATACACACACATATACATACATACACATATACACATATATACATACAGTGATGATCATATTTATTGGCACGGTAAAATAAAAGTTAAATTTTGTCTAATAAATTCTAAAAAAGGGATTAAATTAAAGAAAATAACAAAGTATATTATGTATTTTTAACTGGCCTTTCCGATGCAGCAATCGGATTTTAGAAAAAATAAATAACAAAGGAACAACAAACATAATTGCAAAAAACCCTTGTTCAAAATTATTGGCACGATTTATTTAATAATCAATTGTATAGCCTTTGGTCTTGATTACCTTCCTCAGTCGCTTTTCATAGTTTACAACCAAGTTGTTGCACTCTTCAGTAGTAATTTTAGCCCACTCTTCCTGACAATAATCCTCCAATTGAATAAGATTCTTAGGCTTCCTTTGCATTACCCTCAATTTTAATGTTCTCCATAAATTTTCAATTGGATTAAGGTCTGGGCTTTGTGATGGCCACTCCAAAACATTAATATGATTGTCCTCAAGCCATTTCTTAGTCAGTTTAGCCGAATGCTTTGGGTCATTATCTTGCATGAACCACCAACGACGACCAAGTGAGAGCTCTTTAGCAGAGTCTTTCAGGTTTTCATCCAATATTTTAACATAATCTTCTTTTTTATGCTACCTGTGACCTTAACAAGTCGCCCTGGTCCAGAGGCAGCAAAGGATCCCCAAAACATCAAACTGCCTCCACCGTGCTTCACTGTGGGTATAGTGTTCTTAGGCAGGAAAGCTTCGCCAGATTTTCTGTAAATATAAGACACTTTATTATGGCCAAATAACTCTATTTTCGTTTCGTCAGTCCATAGAACACGTTTCCAGAATGCAACATCTTTATCAATATGACGTTTTGCAAAGGCTAGCCTTGCTTTCAGGTGCATAGGCTTCAATAAGGGAGTCTTTCTCGGACGACATGCTTTTAAACCAGCTCTCTTCAAAACTCTACCAACTGTATGTCGAGATACATTCACTCCAGAGGTGCTCTGTTCATCAACAATCTCCCCAACAGAGATCCTTGGGTTTTGTTTTACTTGTCGAACAATTTTCCGTTCATCTCTTGGGGAAAGAATCCTTTTTCTCCCTCTACCCTCTAAACTCATAACGTGGCCTTGCGATTTGAACTTGTTTATTATGGCTCTAACAGTGGATTTTGGAAGGTTTAGCTTCTTTGAAATCTTATCATAGCCCTCCCCATTGGTATGGCATGCTACAACAAGCTTCCTGACGTCTTCGCTGTGTTCCTTAGTTTTAACCATGGCGATTGAAAATTATAATTTAGTCACTTATAATAGTTTAAATAAATCGCTATCTAAAAATTATCTGAAAAAATTATTCACTGAATTAGCGTTAAACAAGCATAATATGGCTATAAAAAAGTTCAGAAAGCACGTAAACCGGAAATTCATTGATATTATACTGATACTAAAAGAAAAACAAAGCCGTGCCAATAATTTTGAACAAGGGTTTTTTGCAATTATGTTTGTTGTTCCTTTGTTATTTATTTTTTCTAAAATCCGATTGCTGCATCGGAAAGGCCAGTTAAAAATACATAATATACTTTGTTATTTTCTTTAATTTAATCCCTTTTTTAGAATTTATTAGACAAAATTTAACTTTTATTTTACCGTGCCAATAAATATGATCATCACTGTATATACATATACATACATATATACATATATACATATATATGCACACACATACATATACATACATATACACATATACATACATACACACATATATACATACATGTATATATATGCATATTTGTTTGCAAATTGTCGCTTGTTTTTATCTTTCTTCCTCAACACCGACTATGTTCCATTCCTCGCATTGTGATAGCGTTCTAAATCTTTTCTATCTATTTATCTAAAACAATGCTTCAAACAAGCTACATCTCATTTTTTTTTTACTTTTTCTTTTTTTCTTCAAATTTAATAATCGCTACATTTTCGTGTTTTAATTTTAAATGATATTTTAACCGATTGCCTACTTTAATATTAATTTAATCATTTGTATGTTATTTATTTTAATAATTGTTTTTATCCCCCAATTTATTTATTTAATTGATTTATTTCACAAATACTAATCTACACTCTTAAAATCTGGTTTAAATTTATATGTTCCACTATGTCTTTTTCAATCTACAATAGTTTCGTATAAACTTTGTTTTCATATTACGATCTATTGATTAGTTTTTCGTAAAATGTTATTTCTTAAGAAGAATTGTAATTAAATTGTCAATTTAAATAGTATTAATGCAAATTTATTTTATCCCATACTGGTTCTTTCAATAATTTAAATTTCAAATTTATTTTTTCAATTCTGATTATTATTTAAGTATTTTATTTTAAATTTTTATCTTTCTATCAATTAATATTCGTAATATTTTTACTGGTTAAGGGAGATAACTACTTTGCCAATTTTTACTAATTAATCAAGTCATTAGTTTTAGTTTAGCCCTTATTTAGACTCAGAGTAGTAGTAGTAGTAGTAGTAGTAGTAGTAGTAGTAGTTTATGTATCAACATAAAATTTTCTGTATCTATTTTCAGTAATTACTTCGACAGTAGAGCAAAGTAGTAAGTTTTAAAAATATATATATAGTAATTAAGCTACACAGAATTTTCCGCGTTTTATCATCGTGAGGATTCTCAGGTTTGAGCATGGAATCGATGTTACTTCCTGTTTTCATATATGCTAGCCAATCAATCTAGTAGAGATCAAATAAGCATCTGCCTAATAAACGCGCGCCTATTGGCTAAGATTAATGGGTTTGTAAATAACAAAAACTCTGTTTCGCTGACTAGAGACCCAACTTCCACGTGTATATATAACAAAAAATGAAGTAACATCGATTCTATTCGAAAGTTTGACGAATCTACAAGGATGAAACGCGAAAAATTATGTGTAGCTTAATTGTCATATATATTTTCAAAACTTACCATATATATATATATATATATATATATATATATATATATATATATATATATATATGCATATATAAATGTATACATATCTCAAATGAAAAAGGAGAAACCAGAATTATATATATATTCATTAACGTTTCGTCTTTATTTCCAGACTTTTTATAGATGATTCAAGATTTTCTGTAGATGATTCAAGACTTTCTGTAAATGCTTAAAGATTTTCTGTAGATGATTCAAGACTTTCTGTAGATGATTAAATATTTTCTATAGATGATTCAAGACTTTCTGTAGATGATTAAATATTTTCTGTAGATGATTAACGACATTCTGTAGATGATTAAATATTTTCTGTAGATGATTAACGACATTCTGTAGATGATTAAAGCTTTTCTGAAGATGATTCAAGACTTTCTGTAGATGATTAAAGATTTTTGTAGATGATTCAAGACTTTCTGTAGATGATTCAAGATTTCTGTAGATGATTAAATATTTTCTGTAGATGATTCAAGACTTTCTGTAGATGATTCAAGACTTTCTGTAGATGATTCAATATTTTCTGTAGATGATTAAAGACTTTCTGTAGATGATTCAAGACTTTCTATAGATGATTCAAGATTTCTGTAGATGATTAAATATTTTCTGTAGATGATTCAAGACTTTCTGTAGATGATTCAAGACTTTCTGTAGATGATTCAATATTTTCTGTAGATGATTAAAGACTTTCTGTAGATGATTCAAGACTTTCTATAGATGATTCAAGATTTCTGTAGATGATTAAATATTTTCTGTAGATGATTCAAGACTTTCTGTAGATGATTCAAGACTTTCTGTAGATGATTCAATATTTTCTGTAGATGATTCAAGACTTTCTGTAGATGATTCAAGATTTCTGTAGATGATTAAATATTTTCTGTAGATGATTCAAGACTTTCTGTAGATGATTCAATATTTCTGTAGATGATTAAAGACTTTCTGTAGATGATTCAAGACTTTTTGTAGATGATTCAAGATTTCTGTAGATGATGAAGAAATAACATACGTGAAAAGAATTCTGTTTCTTTTTCTTTTCTTAAATGGAGGATAGTAATTAAAATTTTTAAATTGCGTTATATATATATATATATATATATAATTTATGTATGCATGTACGTTTGTATTTGTGTATGAAAAACAAAACAATAAAGCACTATTTAGTTATCCAAAAGACTTCGTATAAAACATACGCAGCTTTCAAAAATCCAATTATAACTTTTTTTTCTATATTATTTTCCTTTTACTGATTTTCTCGCATGTGTCGCTGTATTTATCTAATTGAAAGTTGTTCGCTAAAAGTCTCACCAGAAAGAATCTGAATTATATTTAGAATAAGAATGATGAGTATTATTATATTAGTTAATGAAGGCGTTTTTCTTGCCAGTGTTTTATGTGTTTCTGAAATGTATTAGATGCAGCCAATGTTATGTGTCACTTGTATAGAATACTAATCTGTTAAACATGATACAAATCTAATTATCGACTCGAGATGTGATATCATGTCATGAGATATAAGTAAAACACTCAGAAGTATGAGATGTGTATTTCTGATGTGTTTAAAACAATGACGACAAACATTGCTTGTAAAATCATAAATCGTATAAGCTTATTGTCCGTGAAGGGATGGAGAGGAAACAGGGTGCATAAGAACTGACCGTGTGGTTTACTCGAACTCAATCACCAATCGATTATCAATCTTAATCTTATTGAATGATGCGTATATACTAATAATAATAATAGTAATAATAATAACAATAACAACAATAATAATAACAACAACAATAATAATAACAATAATAATAATAATAATAATAATAATAATAATAATAATTGTATATGAATGAAATAAATTCCCACCAAGAGTCTCAATTACGACAGCTAAAATAACAAGACTTCAAAATAATTATAAATAACGAGTGGCCACCCTCCCATAAAAATCTATGAGAAAATTTTATATATATATATATATATAGAGAGAGAGAGAGAGAGAGAGAGAGAGAGAAAGAGAGAGAGAGAGAGAGAACATACATACACTCATAGGTAGATAGATATACACATACACACATAGATACACACATACACACATAGATACACACATACAGATAGATAGATAGATAGATATTAAATAAATGACGAGTAATAAAAGTTTATTATATCATCAGATCAATAAGGAAATCAAGCTCTAATCTCTAACTGTGTATTGAACATATACCATAATATTTAGTTCCCTTCACCTTATCATAAAAAAGGTCTACACAAAATCTACGCCAGATTGGCCTAGTAGTTTTCAAAAAAAAGTGGAATTGCAAATAGAATGAAAAACAGACATAAGAGAAATAGATTCGTTTTGATTATTGGCGGGGATCATTTAATTTCTTAATAATATTTTTTATCATAAGAGAAAATAAGATTTTTGTTAGAACTTTCCAAAATCAACATCAATGCCATTATTGAAATGACTTCTTACATTTTAACAACGATATATTGTTGGTCCTGTGAAGTTTTAGTCGGCCCACCTCCCTATGCTTTGATTTCTTCCTTCGAGAAGTGGGTAATTTATTGCTAATCGATTAAGGCGCGAATCGGGAACCAACGACTGGTCTACCCAGGCATATTTCGCGGGCCAAAATGTACTTTCTGACATTGTGTCAGATTTTCCCGCTTTCAAATGGAGATAAAAAGTTAAAACATATTGATTGTATTCATGAATACATAAACTTTACATATTTTTAATTAAAACTTTTATAGATAAAATATATCGCGTTAATCAATATTCAATCTAAATGTCTTTTCATATTTAACGTTTTCGTCTGTTTGTCCGTAAACATTATTGAAATTTCTTTTTAATCTTTTAAGAACGCAGACTTTATTTATCGACCACCGATTGCCATGACAAATAACGCTCCAAATCATTCAAGCTGATCATTCAAACTCCTCAGCTTAACATTCGCAGGCAACATGAATTGGAGCAATTGGCATATTAAAGAACCTACTGTTGATTTTATATACCTGGCATTTCCGCTTTTGTGGTAATAATGATTTCAATTTAAATTTAATATGAAAATCTCAAGTATCATGGTTCAATTGTGCTTTAAACATACATTTATTTCGAACATGTCCTTGTCGTATCAAAGAAACTACTGTTTATTTATATGGTGAGCCTGTCTGCTTGTGTAATGTTTTTGTGATATTAGGTGTTAATTTTTAGCAAAATCTCTTGTCCCTTCTTTAATCGGATTATTTCGATTATCAAGTATCGATACTTATCGACGATATTTCAGTAAAAAAAAAACTTACCTATAAATACTGCCATATACATAAAATATATGTGTGTTAAATTTCATAAAAAGATACCCAGCCGATTCGGAGTCCATGGGGAACGAACTCATACACAGACAAACAAAATCCCTTTTATATAATAGTAAAGATAATATGCCAAGGGAATTTCATGTTTGGACCTGCGTTACTCTTTATAAGACGAGATCAATGCATTTATTTTAATTTCATGTCATGTCGTTATTGAACGTGAAATTTTAAATAAGATACACACAGCATTCCAACTATGACCAAAGTGTAAGTTTTCGAATCGGATGTCTATAAATTAGAAATATACCTTAAAGAACTACAAGAATTTTGAGATAGACACCAAATTTACTCTGAAACTACGTAAACCAGATTACTTAGATATGTAGTTATTTACTTTCTTTCAAGCGCAGGAAGATGTTCCACATGTATTAAGGAAGCTGGGGAAAGCCAAAATAGCGCCACTAAAGAAGGAGAACTCTGGCTCAACAAAAATTGCCTGGACAGCCCGCCTGCATTTTCCAGTCAGTTCGCCTCAGGCAGTTAGCAATGAACTAACTCTACCCGAACGCCCGATGGCAATATAGTGAAACTCCCAGGTACTAGCTATGAAGAATGTCTCAGTCCGGCAGATAAAAGGCCAATGAACTGACCGAGAACCAGTAGAGCCTATTGTCGAGAAGGAATCGTTCACTGGTATTACTACCTAAGTCTTCATACAATAGAAGTCGTGAGAAAACCACTCTTATGCCAAAAAATTGGTGATAGGTAAGTATGTTTCAGTGTGAACAACGGTGGCACAATAATATTGTGGCATCTGCGTTTATTCTGAACGTCAATAGAATAGAAATATTTATGCACACAATTACAACAGATGATGGTAACAACTGATCAATATATGTTCCATATACAAAGGTTAGACTAGAAACTAAAAGATCATCCCATGTAAACTATATTTTTTATCCAGTTAAAAATCAGCGAAAGTTATAGCCGTTGACAGTGCTTTATGTCAAATTAATACTTGAATATCGTTAAATGTATCCTCATTTTGGCATTAAACACTAATCCCTATTAATCCCCAACTGTGCATCTAACGGATACAATAATAATTAGTTCGATGCCCCTTATCATAATAAAGATCCTTACAAAATCCCAGCAATGTCGGTCGTGTACTGGCTCGGCCTTCTTTTAAACTTTCATATTTACCCTTTTTAATGAAATCCCAACCAAATTTGTCAAATTTAAATCATATGGATGAAATTCTCCAAGAAGACAGTGGAAGCGGTCCACGAACTCTACGAGTCCTCTTCCTGTACGTACCGAATCTTTACGTGCTGAGAAGCAACGGTCACAATCATGTGTGATCTCTGGGCTGTTGGCAATGACGTTCCTCTTTTTAGCGTGCGCGCTTCTCTTGCCATGCTTTCAGATGTTGGCACAAGGTTCGTTTCTATCTTAAGCGGTCATCTATTTTCTTAAGACCCAATGTGTATGACAATCAGTTATGTTCGGTCTCGTGACATCTTTGTATCGGAGTTCGAATCGGCCAGTAGACTTTCTCCCAGACGCCAGTTCCCCATACAGGATATCCTTTGGAATGCACCCATTGTTCATGCCGTGGACTTTTTCCAACCTGCGTCATATTTGTTAATGATGTGGTGGACATTAATGAAGAATGAAATACTTTTAGAATTTTTTCAAAATATAATTATCCGCACTTACCCACGTCTGTTTCCGTTCAAGCAGCGACGGCTGCGAGAAAACCACTCCTTATCTGTGCCAAAACCAAAACGTAGATTCCATGAACAAAGCTTCTTTCTTAGAACTGCACGCCTGTGGCACTCTGTTCCGTTTATCTGTTTCCCACCTGACTACAACCTGGGTGTCTTCAAGTCCAACATAAACAAATTCCTGATGAACCGCCCCCTTAAGTAAGACACTTTATCTAATCTCCAATAATAACGTACTGTACACGCAATAACCCTTATCCCTGACCTTGATAAGTGGTGACTACCTTGTAAACCACCCCCCTAATTCTAGCATATAGCATTATCGACAGGACTTAATATTTAGTTTTAGATTTTCACACCAATACCTTTCGCGATCTCCACTTGTATAAAATGTACAAAAGTCGCTTTTGTGTAAACAGAAGAAAGATAGCATTCCCTTTCCGTGTTTTTGCTTCCTGGGGCAACCTTCTAAAACAGGCCGTAATGATGCTTATCATATCCAGCTTTAAAATTGCTCTGGACAAACATTCAAACGGTTGATAGATTAAATGTCTTTTTCAGGTTGCTTTCTACACTTTGTTATTTTTTATTAATCGACTGACCAACCATGCTTATTATAGACAGGAAACAATGGTTGATCGTGCAATTAAATCACAGCTTCTGATCTCGATTGATAGCATTTGACATATCCAAATTTTCTCCGTGTATTAAACTCGAAGAGATTCATATCGAGTTGCCTTTCACTCATGTGCTCCATCAATATTTTCCTCTTACGGGATAGTTAACTCCACTAAAAGAATACAGTTCCTGGATTCAAACCACATTATGTCTCGGCGTTTTTTTTGTTTTTTTTTTAATGAAAATTGGTTATTTTTATTATGTGTATTATTATTCAAAGTATCGTCCTAACCTTGAACGTTATTCTTATAAGTTCTTCTTCTTCTTCTTGCTCGTCCGTCGGAATCGACGATGACCAAGGTATCAATCAATTCGGCGTCAGGGGTTTGTGGGTCCTGAGATGGCTGATGAGGCCTATCCGTGCTCGGCAGACTCTTCCACACTCTGGACACGTGAAGGCGGTATCGGCAGGCTGTGAACAGGCAGCTCTCTCCTTCCTCCTCTTGCGCTTCTGCTGGTCGTGTGTCATGCGTTGATTCTCTGCCCTGTCGGCTCCTAGGCTGATGACGCAACGCCAGGCCGAACGTTTAGCAGCGCGACTCTCCCAAGACTGGGGGCTGATGTCAAAGTCTTTTAGGGACGTTCTCAGACAGTCTTTATATCGTTTCTTTTGGCCCCCTGCATTCCGCTTTCCCTGGCTGAGTTCCCCATAGAAAAGTTGTTTGGGGATTCGGCTGTTGTGCATGCGATAGACATGGCCTGCCCACCGGAGCTGGGTTTTGCGGATTATGGTGGTGATGGTATGGAGCCCCGCGCGCTTCAAGACTTCTGTGTCAGGAATTCTGTCTTGCCAGCGGATGTTGAGAAGATTACGGAGGCATCTCAGGTGGAAGCCATTCAACTGTTTTTCATGTCTTTTATATGGCGTCCAAGTTTCGCAGGCGTAGAGTAGGGTTGTCAGGACGACCGCTCGGTATACTTTCAGTTTGGTTGCGAGTGTAATGCCTCTCCTCTTCCACACATTGTCTCTAAGTCTTCCAAATGCACTGCTCGCTGTGGAGATCCTATGGTTAACCTCAATGTCAATGTTGGCGGTGCGGGAGAGGGTGCTGCCAAGGTAGGTGAATTGCTCCACAGCATGGATTTTCTGTCCTTTGACAGTGATGCCGGGTTCATGGTATGCATCTCCTGGGGCGGGTTGGTACATAACTTCTGTCTTCTTTGTACTGATGGTGAGACCAAAGTTGTCACAACTGGTGGAAAATCCGTCCATTTGACGTTGCATCTCTATCTCATTTGGGGCATTAAGGGCACAGTCATCGGCAAAGAGAAGGTCTCTGATGATGGTTTCCCTCACTTTCGTGACTGCCTGCATTCGCCTGATGTTAAACAATTCCCCGTCACATCTGTACTTGATTACAATGCCAGAGTGACTGTCTTTGAAAGCGTCCTGGAGCATGGCAGAGAAAACCATGCTGAAGAGCGTCGGGGCTAAGACACAGCCCTGCTTGACCCCGTTGGTCACAGGGAAGGGTTCTGAGGGGTCGCCGTCATCCAGGACACGAGCGGTCATGCCCTCATGGAACTGCCTGACAATGGCGATGAACCTGTCTGGACAACCAAATTTTTTCATGATCCGCCAGAGGCCATTTCGGCAAACAGTGTCGAAGGCCTTGGTCAGGTCGACGAACGTGGTGAAGAGGCCCCGGTGCTGCTCGACACACTTCTCCTGCAGTTGGCGTGCAGCAAAGATCATATCGGTCGTCGCGCGGCCCGCTCGAAAGCCACACTGGCTCTCGGGAAGAAGACCATCTTCAAGGTGCACCAGCAGGCGGTTGAGAAGGACGCGGGCCAGGATTTTCCCGGCGATGGAAAGAAGGGATATCCCGCGGTGGTTGTCACATGACTGACGATTTCCCTTGCGTTTGTAAATGTGAACGATAGTAGCATCACGAAAATCTTGCGGTAATTCTTCACTCTCCCACATGGATTGGAAGAGTTCTGTTAGTCTTAAAAGCAGTGTAGGTCCACCAGCTTTATATACTTCTGCTGGAATTGAGTCGGGGCCGGGGGCCTTCCCAGAGGAAAGTTGCTTGATGGCTTTGCTTACTTCCTCTGACGAGGGTGGGATGTCGAGCTCCTCGTTGATAGGCTCCTGGCGTAGTCGATCGATGGCTTCATCGTTGATGGAAGATGGTCGGTTTAGCACACTGTTAAAGTGCTCCGCCCATCTATCAAGGATTTGCTTTTTGTCATTCAAGACAGTTGTTCCATCGGAGCTAAGCAGGGGGGAGGAGCTAGAGAACTGGGGACCGTAGACAGCCCTCAGTGCATCGTAAAACTTCCTCATATCCTGGCTATTGGCATGCTCCTGGATCTCATCTGCTTTGGCGCTGAGCCAGGCATCCTGCATGGAGCGGAGTCTGGCCTGCACCTTGCTGCGGATGTTGATGAAGGTCAAGGCGCTTTGTGACTTTCTGGCCCTGAGGCCGCCTCTTGGGTTGGATGTAGAGGCACATTTTGGATATGATCAGGCGGTGGTCTGTCCAACAGTCGGCACCACACACAGCCTTGGTCAATCTTACGTCTCTCCTGTCCCTTGCCCTGATGATGACGTAGTCAATCAGATGCCAGTGGTGGGAGCGTGGGTGCATCCACGACGTCTTGTTACGGGTGGGTAGACGGAACATGGTGTTGGTGATGGAAAGGTCGTGTGCAGCGCAAAGGCTGAGCAGCCGTAGGCCGTTGCTATTGCACTTGCCCACTCCATGGTGGCCAAGGACCCCGGTCCCAAGTGGAATGGTCCATGCCAACGCGGGCATTGAAGTCGCCGAGGACGATGAGCTTCTCTCTCTGCGGAGCAGCAGAGATGAGGCTTTCCAGATCTTCATAGAACTGGTCCTTGGTATCTTTGGGGTTAGTCATGGTTGGTGCGTAGGCGCTGATCAGTGTGGCGGTTCTTGCCTTGTTAAGCGGGAGTTGCATCTTCATCAGCCGGTCATTGATGCCGTCCGGGATGCTAACCAGCTTCCTCACGTGCTCAGTCTTGATGGCGAAGCCCACGCCAGCCTCTCTGCGCTCCTCGCCGCTGCGTCCACTCCAAAAAAAGGTGTAGCCGCCACCTGACTCTGTCAGTTGACCCTTGTCTGAGAGGCGAGTCTCACTGAGGGCTGCGATGTCTACCTTATAACGGGCAAGCTCCCTTGCTACGAGAGCAGTTCTTCTCTCGGGTCGGTCAGCTCTGGTGTTGTCGAGCAAAGTACGGACATTCCATGATGCTAAGGTAAGCATCAACCCTTTCTTTCTCATGTCTCGACCGCTGTGAGGGAAACCCTGCCAGCCGCGGTATGCTGGCCAGGGGTGATGGTGAAGCAGCTATGTTTAGGGCTCCTTTTATCGCCCCGTCCTCATGCCATGGAGGCGAGCAGAGTGATCCTGAAAAGGACTGCTCGGTCGGCCAGCCAGTTGCCTGCACCCCCTCGCTGCTTCGGTCGAGTGGAGTACGACCAGTTTCTGGGCCGCCTGTGTGCAGGTTTGCAGCTACAGCTCCCAGTGATTTCCACACCTGCTGCTTTGCCGCTCGCCCATCGCCACAGGGCTTGGTGTTGACGCAATGTTTGACACCCTGACTTGCGCTGGATTTGGATTATAGTGAGGGGACTTGCGCTGCATCGGCCTCACTCTCTCGTCCTGGCCCGCCCAATTCCAACGGCAAGACATAGTCGAGACGGCTGGGGACGAACAAGGGTGCAGGAGCTGCCGGAGGGAGGCAAGTATGCCATCCAACCGCCTAAGGGGCTCCACTCCTTCGTTTCTGTCGGGGTTGCTCCCCTAGCCTTATCCATTTCCATGGCTCTCACAAGGCAGTGAGGCCATTTGACCCATGGCTGGGATAGGGATTGGTAATGTGTCAGGGCATGTCCACACGTCGGTGGGCCGTAGCACAGTCCCTCTAGGACTCCCTACTGTTCCGAGATCCTCTACTGATTCAGCCTGGAGTCGCATGACAACCAGTTACCGTGTGTGACCACGAGGAGGCACAGCAGAGGTCTTGATGATGGAGAGGCTGTGTACTGACAAGAGAAGACTTACGCACTCGGCTTCTCGTTTCGCGCAAGGCTAGCCAGTGGTGGTTGCTGAGAGCGAGATGGTGCGTAAGCCAAGACGCTACCTTATAGCTAACACACTTGCGCATCACATCACCCTGTGTGCATTACACACACACACACTTATAAGTATGCACTGCCTCACAAACAGACTTGGGGGAACGCATGAAAGCAGAGATTTCTGTTGGTTTTAAAGATGTACATTGAAATGTGGATGTGGACATATCTACAGACCCGCTACAGCCATGTGTTCCATTACCACAAAGTCACCGAATAATGTGCCCGTTGAGAAGGTTTTTGTCAGCAGAAAAAAGCGACACGAAGATTGAATAGGATATATTAACAGAGTACCGAAAATGAAAATTGCGC
The DNA here is from genome assembly GCF_053919585.1 of Euprymna scolopes. Classification (NCBI taxonomy): domain Eukaryota; kingdom Metazoa; phylum Mollusca; class Cephalopoda; order Sepiida; family Sepiolidae; genus Euprymna; species Euprymna scolopes. The sequence goes on along the minus strand of NC_136491.1, from coordinate 138,176,431 downwards.
AGAACTTTTGAGGATGGATATACAGTTCTTCCATATTTTTTATTTATTTTATCTCTCAAATTCAAAGAATAAACAATTTTTTTTAATTAAAAGTGAACTAGGTGTTTCACTTAATGTATTCTTTACATCATCAGTTTCGTCGTTTTTTGTTGTTGTTTTTTTTTCATGTAATAATACTATCTTGAATTTAATTTTTTTATTAGGTTTAAACAATATGAATTATTTTGATAATTTTGGACTATTGTTCTTATCTTAGATATCATTCTTACACCGTTTTGGTCGATGTAACCTCAAACTAATTCGGATGCTGACCAACTCACAAATCTTGATATCGAACTCGAGAATCTGTAAGGAATTTCAAACGGATCCCTTTTTAGAATTCACAAAGGTAGATTGCTCTTCGAACTGATTATTACTTATTACTTTTATGCGTTTTTGCGTTTTTGCGTTGTCTTTTGTGAATCAACGCGTACTTAAAAGTGATGATAGATGACATCGTTATGAGAATAATATTCAAGATGAGGATGATGCTAATCATCGATTTTCATCTAAAAAAAAAAAACTCGAAAACATAATTCCAATAATATTTTACAATTGTATTTCATATATTTTCACACGGTTGACATTTTACAGGGGTGTTACCATATATCAAGGCCTAAAGGTCACTGAAAGATAATGGTTAATGAGTGTAAATTTGCCATGATGATCGTTAGTAGTTGTAATTGGGTAGAATTTGATAAGAGGGCAGTTCAACAAGAACTTGAAAGCGATCATGTTTTAGTCAGCTGGAAATGAGACCCCGGTCTTGTGTTCCACAGGAGGGGGGCAGTTCTAGTAAAGAAACTGTGCTCATGGAATTTTCCTTTAGTTTTATACACGAATAGGGAGTAGAGTAAATTGTTAATCTTGGTTGTAAACAGTCGGGTGTTTGTTGTTTTACAGTTGAAACCATGGATTGAAACTCAGTCGAGTACCTGCCATGAAAATAACGATAGAGCATAGATAGACTCGAAACGTCTCTTTCTTGAGAAAGATAAAGTATGGAGTAGAAAAGGAAATTGCTTACTAGATTTCGAAACGGATTTTGTACTCTGACAAGGCGTATTTCACTCTTATAGAAGGAGACGTTTTGTCTAGAGCGGTAGAATAATTCAATCATTTTTATAGAGATCTTTGCAACAGACTTGATGTAAGTCGTCCATTTAAGGTAATGAGAGAAAGTCAGTCCCAAAATCTTGTCAAAGGAAGGTGTTTCTTCAAGACGAGAGCCATTCATATCGTCCATTTAAGGTCATGAGAGAAAGTCAATCTCAAAATCTTGTCAAAGGAGGGTGCCCCCTCTCTGCTAATAATAAAATGTTTTATGAAATATCTGAGTAAATATCTCTTTTAATAACTTAATTACTGTTAATTTGGGCAAAATTATTATATATATATATATATATACATATATATATATATATATGTGTGTGTGTGACAAAAATTGGACAATGTAATTACAAATGTATAACACGAAACATTAATTTATGATGAACTGTTCAGAAAATAATTGTGCATTCGAAGAGATGTCTTTAGGCTTTTCGTCGGATTAATCGCCATCTTTTATTTCCGTGTTTACTTTTAGAGACATTGTTAATTTATGTACGTTATAACCTAATCTACACCACTCGATATTTTAGATATATCGTCAGAAAGTAAATTAGAGTTTCGACCTTTATATATTTCAGTAAAATACTTCAAATGAAGCGATTCCTAACTGAGAATTAGCAGGATTGAAAATAAAGATATAAATTCTGATATCGATCCGTTTTTTCTTTGTTTCCTCCACACCCTCCACAATCACACTGTACTTCTTTATTCATACGTAGAGCTGATAATTAGATATTTAATGAGATATCTAACCGGAAACCAATGATGAAAAGCTAATCGTCCAGCACGTAAGCGGCCGGATTTTTCCTTTCTTTATTTTTTATTTTTATTTTTGTTTTATTTTTTTATTTTTTATTTTTTGCTTAATGCAGCTAATCTTTTAATTTCCAGACGAATCTTTTATGTCTAGGATGAAACTAATTCATTTGGCGTCTACACTATTTAAAATAATCAAAGGATATAATTTCTAATTTATTTCGAGTTGATAACGTTCCTTGCCTCTACTTATATTAACATCTAAATTAGATCGGAGTCTCTTCATATAATTGTATGCCAGTGTATGCTTTAATAATGGAAACTTATTTCCTACATGAGTTTATGTATTAAGCTGCTTGCACTTTTGTTGTCGCTATTGCTAACGCAGGTAATATTACTGCAGAAATTATTTATTTAGTCCTCGGAGATGGATATAAAGAATTATAACCACAAAACGAAAATGCTGACTGGTACAGTTTGTAATATAACATGTGAAATCAATAAATCAATAAAAAAAGAAGCTTAGTATATAATACACAGAGTGTATACGAGGTGCCTTCCATAAGTTTCCAGTCCTTTTTTGTACTGGCATTTAAAATTGTCATAACTCTCGAAAAAGTCAGTATGATATTGCTATACATCTTATGAGATGACTGACCGATTTTTATGATTTCTGGTTGAAATAAATAGTTACAGCAAGAATTGGAATATACCTAACTAAAACAGGATTATCACAGCTGGTGAATTTAAAAAAAAAATGCAATCTGAATGTGAGGGCACTTTAGAAGAACGATATGCAATAAGATTCTGCTTTAAACTTGGAAAAATGTCACAGAAACGCAGGCCACGAATACTATGTGATTTTGAATAATTAGTTAGAGTTTACTTGCAGGAAAAAGTATCCTCATCTAGTGTATTCTGACAAACCCCTGAACAAAGAGACCTCGAAAATTCAAGGAGAGTAACGAGTAGGAATTCAAGTTCTCTGAGGAAATCATGTAAGCTTTCTTCAGTAGGCATTTAAGATCTATCCTGTTCAATAGTTCTCTTAACAGTAGTTGTGTCATCTCTTAAAAGCTGTTCGCATTTTTTCCAATGATATCAAAATGAAACTCAGGCTAGATAAGTGTGCTAAGTGCAATCTGAAAGCTGATAAGAGGACATCCACTGAAAACATAGAGAACTGGATAAACAGAAACAATACTCGGCATTGATGAAAATGAGTTCATCCAGCATGCCAAGATGAGAGAGAAGCTAAGCAAAGACTATATTGTTAACATTATTCTAAGTTTGTAAAATGGAGCAAAACTTAAAATGTAATCATCTCCTGTTCTAGTACGTATGTTTATATGTGTGATATGTATATGTGTCGGTGTGATATGTATATATGTACGTGTTTCTTTGTTTCCAGTTATCGTCAGTCTCAGAAAGTTCTCAGAAATCAGGGGCAGGGGTTTCCTAGGGCTAACAATTGATCTTTATATGATATAGATATTCGAATATTCTATAAAAATTTTAGCATTATTCATCTATTATCCAACTTTGGCATTATTAAAAAAGTAGGGAACATAAATTTACTAATTAATTATATTTTTCTTGCGATTTCTTGGTCTTATCAGATTCCAGGACAAGTAGCGGATTTGATTTTTATGTTTTGCTGTTGGATTTTTATTACTCCCGCCTTTAGAAGGTCAGGTAAACTGGCATGTGTGATAATTTTATTCTCTGGTGCTAGTTTCGTTATATTTTCATATAATATAAGGTTTAGAAGAAAGTTTTTTGCGGAAATAATGTATTTTCAAATAGGTTTTCGTTATAATACCTTTACTGTATATATCATTTTAAAGAGTGGTTTTCGTACTATCTAATTGTTTAAATTACAATCGTTTTGAAACAATTATATCCTCTTCTCAGAACATTGATTAAAAAATGGAAAAAAAAGCAAATTCGCGCAATTTACTTATTTCAATTCAAGCTAGGCCGAAAAGCTGCAGAAACAGCTCGCGATATTAATGAAGTGTTTGGCCAAATAACCACTACTGAACGCACAGCCCAATGGTGGTTTAAGAAATTTCGTGGTGGAGACGAGAGTCTTGAAGACGATGAGCTAAGTGGTCGGCCATCGGATGCTGACAACGATCGATTAAGAGAATTAGTCGAAGCCAATCAACGCATAACTGTTCAGGAACTTGCTTCTGAATTTGACGTAACGTTTGCAATGATTTCCAACCTCTTGAGAGAGATTGGAAAGACAAAAAACCTGATGAATGGGTGCCTCATAAATTAAACGACAACCAAAAGAAACGTCGTTATGAAGTGTCATCTTCCCTTCTTGTACGCAACAAGAATGACCCGTTTCTCGATCGGGTTGTGACAATGAAAAGTGAGTTCTTTACGACAACCGGCGATGCTAAGCTCATTGGTTAGACGCTGGCAAAGCTCCACGACATTTCCCGAATTAAGAGTTGCAAAGGAAGGTCATGCTGACTGTTTGGTGGTCTGCGACCGGTCTCATCGATTACAGTTTTTTGAATGCAGGCAAACCCATTACGGCGATGAAGTACTGTCAACAGATAGATGAAATGCATCAGAAACTTCGATAACAACACACAGCATTAGTCAACAGAAAATTGGGCCATGGAATTCTGCCTCACCCGCCATACCCTATGGACCTCTAACCTACCGACTACCGCTTTTAAAGTATCATAATAACTTTCTGCGTGAGAAACGCTTAAAAAATCCAAGCGATATCGAAAACGCATTAAGCAACTTCATCGCCACCAGAACGCAAGATTGTTGCTACTGGCATGAATACATTTGCTTTGCGTTTGCAAAAGTGTGTTCATTCTGATGGTGCTTATTTCGATCAATAATTCTTTTGTTTGAGCCGAGGTATGTTCATCTGAATGTAAAAGTGAAAAACCGCAAGAACTCTCTTGTCAACCTGATAATTCCATTTCTGTTTGTTTTGTTTTTTTGTTTGTTTTTTTGTTTTTTATGGTTGAATCGATTGAAAAGGTGCCAATGGGGTCCAAAAGTTATAAATTCGTTTTTGTGTTCTGTACATATCCCAAATTGACAATAACACTTGATCTCTAAATGAGATACGTAGATATTCGAATATTGCATCTTACAAACGTTGAGTTGGTAAAGAAATTGAGATCATTATTTTTCTATCCCCAATAGACCAATTAACTATGCTATAATACATATTTCTTGTGGTATCTTGGTCTTATTCGATTCCATGACAAAAATTCATCTAGTCAGTTGGAGTATCCAGCATAGTCATGTTGCTAAAGGCTATATCACCTAAAGATAAGTCAATGTGTAGCTTTACTGAGGGACTCTTATTGTTAGATATTGACCAGGCAGCGCCGATAGTTGGCTAGTCGACGGTTATTATGATTATTCAAGACAAAAAGTTTTGTCAGCTATATTCATGTTTTAGAATAATCAAAATATTTAAGTATTTATTTATATCAATTTATGAATGTAACATAAAATAGATGACAACTTAGAAATAATGATATGTAAAACCATCAGGTGATGATTTTAGTGACGTATACTAATGACGTCATTTAGAGGGGAGATAATTATTTGAGATACGTGGAAATTAGTGTTCAGTGTTTGCAGGAGAGAGACAGAGAGTTGAAGAGCCGATCGGTCGAAATAGTTCAAAGCGAGAGGTCCAACGCCTGTAAAATGTAGGACCAGCGTTGTAGCTTCCAAAAAGGGAAAAGAACACTCTGGAACAAAAGGTTGCCGAAAATAAGCCCCGAGGCTCTGTCCTTCTTGTGGAGAAACCCCAAATAAATGTTAATTGTGTTTTGTGTTGTTGGTTGGTTGGTTGTTTTTGTTTTACGGCATATCAACCCTTTTCGGGTTATTTAATGCCGAATCCAAAGATTTTGAAGAAAATTTTTTTTAATAGAATATATTTGTTGTTTTCATGTCGGTTTCTATTTAACCCATAGTTGGGACCCTAACAGGTACTACCACTCCGGGTCAGAGTGGACCTTGGAGCAATGGTAATTAAAGGTTGGCTCCACACTTCCCAAAGCCCACAAGCTGGGGCCTCACCACTTGATATAGTTTAAGGTCATATCCAGGACCCCCATTGAGGGACTTTTACCCTCTGCAGGGGGGGGGCAGTCGGCGTATTCTAATGCCCCACCGATAGGGCCGTTTTGTGTTGTAAAGATATTATAAATATATAATTGTTCCATATCAACCGTATTTAAATGTACATACACATACACACGTATATATTACTGTTCCGTCATCAACTTATTCTAGATTAGACGATCACAAAGCTAGACGGCCATAGATACGCGTATATACACACGTATATACACACGTATATGCCCTCGAATATACACACGTATATACACATGTATACACACACGTATATGCACTCGTATACACACACGTATATACACACTATATCACACGCATATACACTCGTATATACACACGTATATACACTCGTATATACACACGTATATACACTCGTGTATACACACTATATACACATGTATATACACACGTATATACACTCGTATATACACACGTATATACACATGTATATACGCAAGTATATACACTCGTATATACACACGTATATAAACATGTATATACACACGTATATACACTCGTATATACACACGTATACACGCACTCTATACAATCATACACTAGACGATAACGAATCTCATAAATATATGCACGTGTTATATCTTCCTCATGTAATATAGACGCCCACAACGCAACATCATTAGGACAGTTAATACTATGTTGTTTGAAATATTTTGTGAGAGTTTACTTGTAGAGTGAAATACTTTCATGTCAAGCTGTTCTGAAAAATTCCTGATCGAAAAGACCTTAAACATTCGAGGACAGTCCATAAAGCAATCAATATTTTCTTCTATTAAGCATTCAAATTTTCCTCTGGTAAATATTCAAATTTGCTTGGGCCTTATGTACTGTTCATAACATTATGTGCACATGTGTGCATATATCCATATCTATCTATCTATCTCCTTCCCTCCTCTCTCTCTCTCTCTCTCTCTCTCTATATATATATATATATATATATATATATATATATATATATATATATAAATATATTTATATATATATATATATATATATTAAAAATTTTGACTCATGTCCAGGTTATTTACATCTAAAACTTCAAGTGTTGAGATACAAAATTGGCGAAGGAGTTTGGTAGAGTCTACAAAGATCAAAGTCAACTCTTTCAACTTTGAACTCTTGGTAACCAAAATTTCACCCAAAAACTGATTAAAAAGCTTACTGCATGTCTGAATACCCTTTAAATAAAATTTCACATTTTTAAACCAAAATTGGCTGAATTATTTGCTAGAGACCGCAAAAGTCAACTTTTTTAACTTTTACCCTTGTCATCCTAATTTTCGCACCAAAAACGATTGAAAATTTTGCCCTATGTCTGAATACACTTTATGTTAAATTTCAAATATTTTGACTAATGATTGGTTGAGTAATTTACTCGAGATCGCAGAGGTCAATTGTTTTCAATTTTGACCCCAATTTAGACCCTTTAACATTTATAGTTTTGGGCTCAAATCAAATTAAATAATTTGATCCATGTCCAAGTTACCTACATCTAAAATTTTAGACCACTTAACATTTATTTTGGGGGGCTTGAATCAAATTAAATAGTTTGATCCATGTCCAAGTAACCTACATCTAAAATTTCAAGTATTTAGACTCACAATTGGCGGAGAAGTTTGGTAGAGTTTTCAAACGTCAAATCGTTGAGCCAAATTACTGGCTGAAAACCGATTAAAAAGATTTCCCCAAATTCCTTATTTCAAATTTCGAGTCTGTAGACTGAAAATTGACAGAGTAGTTTGCTAGGGAAATGTACACACATAGACACTAACACACACAGACAATTTCACTTTTATGGATATACTAGCAGATCAGTCCGGCTTTGCTCGGGCCCAATGTACTGTTCATAACTTTATGTGCATATGTATACATGTATGTATATTAAAACGATTAACTCATGTCCAGGTAACCTAAGTCTAAAATTACAAGTGTTTAGACCCAACATTGGCAGAGGAGTTTGGTAGAATTTTCAAACGTCAAATCGTTGAACTTTGGCCCCTTAACAGCCAAATTTCTGGCCGAAAACCGATTAAAAAGATTTTCCCAAATCTCAATACCTAGATTGAAAATTGACAGAGTAGTTTGGTAGGGAAATGTACATTCACAGACACATAGACAATTTCACTTTTATAGATACATAGTTAGATTAAGTATTCAAATTTTATTGTTAAACATTCAAATTTTTTCTTCTATAAAGCATTCAACTTTTTTCTTCTATTAAGCATTCAAATTTTCTCCTACCGCTGTAGGCTAATGTTTAATAGTTTGTTTACACATTTATCCACTATTCCATATAGTCACCATTCAAATGAATAAACTGCAACGTTATTTCAGTTGTTGAATGCTGCATTAATCAACGGTGATATTGATCGTTTAAATTCAAAATGACGGCGGCATTTGCCAGCACATAATTCGACATTCTTCTGGCACTTAAGCGTTTTATAAATGCGTTGAGGTGTCGACCTGATGACACTTGGAATTAAATCTCTTATAACATGATCGAATAATTACATGCAGAGGGAATACATGATAAAGGTGTTGAAGTATTAAAGGGGATAGCTTCTGTCTTTCTCCATTTCTCTAACACAATAAACGGAGCGACGATATTGATTGCCTCACAATAGCAGACGTGGACAACGCAATGAGCAAACTACATTAAAATAGAATTCCAATATTTTCCGTTTAATTCCAGCCAATAATAAAATCGTGTTATTACTACATTGCTCCTAATGCTAACCATAACTATATCTCTACTATAGGTAACCTTAATCTATATGCATAAAACAGTAGATGTATGGGTGTGTGTCTGCCTGTAAGTGAATATTTAACCGATAAACTCTTAATCCACTTGGTCACACTACACTGAAATTAACAGGAAATAGTAATCATACACCAAAGATGTTTTTATAATGAGTAGGATCTTTGTTTGTATAAATGAATAACGCGTACATAAGTCGGCAAATTAAAATGTAAAAATGTTCATTTCAACTTACCGACATATTTCTGTTTCTTTCTGAACATGCCCAAATTCTATTCATTTCTTCAAGTCGGTTACTATTCAATCTTTCTTATCTATCCTGATATCTACACCGCTAGGGAACGAGACTGGAGCGTTAAATGTTTCGGTTTCGATTCCAGATGATGACACATCAGTCAGTTTTTTTTTATCTTTTGAAATCAGTACTATATAATATTCAACAGAGAATTGGATCTGTTATAATAAATACGAAATCTGCATGTATTTTACAACAAGATAAGGTGAGGCACCCTTCCCCGCTAATCTTAGATAAACTTAGCAATCGAGAGGGATCAATAACGTTTAGACAGGAATTATAGTATCATCGCTACATAGCGAAGGTTGTGTTTGAATGAAAGAATGAAAGAATTTGAGTGACTCCTAAATGTCACAGGTGACCACAAAACAGAAGTCGACAAAATAGCATGACTTCCGATCGGGGAGGGGGGTCTGTTTCGTTTTGGCAGGTAAATTAAGTAAGCGGAACGAACATAAATATTTCTCAGTTCTTCCTATTTAGGGAGAGTGAGATCACGTATAATATAGGTGTAAAGAGATAAGCGATCTATTTGTCTATCTGTCTGTTTGTCTTTTTATCCCTCTCTTACACGCACACAAATGGACTTTCCTTCTCATGTTTTACGTGACTGTTTCGTTTTAAAAGAACAATCAGCAACATCCCACCTCTTCAACATTAATGCCCCTAGATACCGGAAAGCCTTCTACTATGATTTTTTTCGCGCGAACTGCTAGATTTTGGAATTTCCTCCCCGTTTCCTGCTTCCATGAATGTACTAATTTGTAAAAATTCAAATGTAATGTAAATAGACATCTCGCTACTTAACTTCCTACATAGTGTCTCTGTAGACATAATCCCAAATAGTATCCCCTTAAGTCCAAGTGGCAAAAAGCCTTGTTTAGTGCGAACAAACGTATTTAAAAAATGTTTTTTTATTAATTAACATCGGGGTTCGAGTGTTTTATCTACTAACGATCAAAGATCTGGATTCACAACGAGAACACAGGTGTATACACTCATCGGTAAGTGAAAAATATCACATCATGAAAACAGAACAGATACTAGACTATAATTAAAGGAAATACAAGATACAGGTATTGAAGTATTAAGGGAGATAGCGTCTGTTTTTCTCTGTGATCAGGGCGGGGATATGGATTGCCTAATATTAAAAGCCGCGAACAATGGAATTTACTTATAGAAATCACTCCAGATTAGGCCTAAAGCCACTTTTTTTTTACATAAGCATCAGCACTTATCAAGGCCAAGAGGCCACTCGAGGACAAGGGATAAAAAGTGTACAGTAGTCAATTGGACAATATAGTACTCGTTAGTAATGGAAATTTGGTAAATTTGTTTATTTAAGTGGAACGGCTCATCAGGAACTTGTTTACGTTGAACTTGAAGAAAACCATATTGTTGTCAGTTGGAAAGCAGAAAAACGGAAGACAGTTCCACATGTGTGCAGTTCTAAGAAACAAGCTTTGCTCATGGAATCTACGTTTAGGTTTAGGAACACATAAAGAGTGGGGAGAGTTATTGATAGTGTTTTCAGCTAGACGAGTGTTTCTTGTGAAAGTTTGGCACGGGGACCATAGATTGAAGCTCAGCCGAGCAGTTGCCATGAAAATAACGATAAAGCGGAGACAAACTCGCAACATCTCTTCTGTAAATAGGAGGTTGTAGGGAAGAGAAAAGGACATCTTCTACGAGGCTACGAAGTCTATTTTGAACTCTATCAAGGCAGGATAAGTCCTTTCTAGCAGCTCCTGCCCAGATGTGGCAACAGTACTCTATCCTTTAACGTACCTGGCTCTTATATAGATAGAGAATTGCATCAGTAGTGAGATATCTACTGGATCGATAGAAGGATCCCACCATGTTTCCAGCGGCTTTGGCAACGGATTTGATTTGTGTTCCATTTCAGATCAGGAGTAAAGGTCAAACCCAGAAGCTTGTCAAAAAATGAGGCCTCCCCAAGACGAAAGCTATTCATTTCAATTGATGCCAGATTGAGAACAGAGCGTTGATGATGTAAAGAGAGAAGCTTGGTTTTAGATGCATTAAAAGTAATCAGCCACTTTTTTCTCCATTGTACCACGTGCTCAAGATCAGAGGAGAATGAATCGGAAAGAACTTGGTCGTTTACGGTCTTAGATGTGCTACCATAGATGGTAGTGTCATCAGCATGTTTACGAATGATATAAGGATATTATTTGGGAGATCATTAATGTAGATCCGCAAGAGAGTTAGGACCAGGATGGACCCCTGAGGGTCTCCAGCATTAATACCCAGAGCTTCTGATTTCTGTCCATAAACTACTACTCTTATGAACCTATCAGAGAGAAATGATTTCATAATTGAGAAGACATTTCCAAATATATCATACCCTATCAAAGGAGTTTGATATGTCAAGAGCAATTGCCTCTTGATGCACTTGCCAACGATAAGTGTTAGAAGTGTTAGATTCTAGCCGAAAAGTCAGCAATATTCTCTTTTTACGCAAGGACCCGTGACGCAATGGTTATAGTACTTGGAAAAATCAATTGTAAAAGTGATATTCTTCAAACATATCATTACTTGATCTTTTTACATAAAATCGATTGATTACTATCGATTAAGTTGATCGAAAATACTTTGTTTAATTAATCAATTAATGTTTGCATGAACATTAAGAAACGGGTGAAATCATGTCTAAATCACAGTTGTTGCATTGGAAGAATGAACTTTTTCTGGATTCATGCAACGCCAGTTTAGGGGGTATGTGGTTAGGGTTTGCGTAACTCGTGCTTCACTATAAACTTCCGATCGCTCCGTAACCTTTTTAAACAGTACTCATTACATCGTGAGACAGAAATAAATTGAAATTTTTTTGTGCGTGTGTGTGTGTGTGTGTGTGTGTGTGTGTGTGTGTGTGTTAGGACAAGCACGAAAAGCGCTTTATTTTTCTATTTTGCCAATCAAACGTTTCGTTCTTGTTGCCTTCCTTGACATTATTAATTTTCTTCCTATCGTAGGAAGATGGAACACAATATCGGAAGGTGGAAGAGTCAAGCCAGCCACCTTAAAGGACAAGCATTCTGGGCTTTTAAAAATTTTCTGGGCAGTCCCGTTGGTATTTCCAATGCGCCTCATGCAATCAACAACTCCAAGTAATTTACTCTGTCCGCAAAACGAAAGACAAGGTCTGGTAGAGTAGACTTCCTAGTACTGTAATTATTGTCGTCTATATATTTTATTGTTCGCACTTTTACAAAATGTGTACCAATAATATATACACGCTAATTGCTGTGATTATCTACTCAAGTAACAATTTGTTAAATCAACAAAGTTTTGTTTATTTTACAGTGAAGTATGATAAGAGTTGGGGAATGTGGTTGGTTGGTCTGTCTGACTGTTTTTGTTTTGACCTATTTTATATTTAAAATTCAGTTGGTTGAAATTACTGTTCAGTTATTTTGACATTTTTCTTCTATTTTATTATGCTTTGTACTTCTAGCAATTCCAATCCAGTATAAAATATTTCTCTCATTTATCCCTGATCCCGATTTTTTTATCGGAGTGTAGGGTTGATGTCATCGCCAGCAATCCGATTTACATCCGATTTTACCCGGATCTGATATTTTCCGGCGTTGTCCATCACCTACACAACAGGATTACACAGAATAAATTCCTGAGCCCGGCAGATAAATAGGCGCCAAAATGGACTAGTTTTCGTCAGACTGATTGTCGAGGGCGAAATCTCGACTGGCATGTATCAGCGATCAGAACGAATGGGCAAATTAATGGCGCTAATAGCGGACACCTTGCTTTCTTCATTTGTTCTTTTCTTTGTTTCTACCTTTCTTGAATCAATTATCGTCACCATGACCTTATGTTTTAACTTTTTAAAAACTGCAGGATTCATTTACCTTCTGATCTTTTAACAACGGCTATATTGTCGCTGGCTTGGAAAATACGTGTCAGGCGGAAGAAATTTTCAATGTGTAATACTAACTAGTTTAGAAGAAATACAAGTATAATGATACCATTAATGTTTTTCTACTTTTGTTTAATTGGTGTCTATTAACTATGGATCAAATTAACTGGAAATCTGTTAAATTTTAATTTTAAGGACGTATCCATATTATGTTTGTTAAAAACTTTTAACACACTACAAAGAAACTGAATTTGTGGGAAGATTTATTAATTGATGTCTTAATACAAACATGAAATGATGAAAAAATAAAAATGTGCATTATGTAATAATTTACCCAATGTTCAGAAACAAAGTATATAATGGATTACTTTCTTTATTCCATGTGAACAAAATTACTGACACGTCTGTAGCAACATATGCACATGATCAAGCCATGGGGCGAGCGTGACATCGCAGAAATAAATGGATATGTATATAAAATCGGAATTGAAAGAAGAAGATGATGAAAAAAGAAAGAAAGAAAAGCACGTGTCGTGGCGATGGAAACTTTGAAGCACGTATCAACAGGGGTCAGGTTTTTGTAAGCACATAATTGAAGAAACAGAACTTTTAAACAAAATACATGACTCATTTACCTTCAGAAACTTTAACAAAATTTTCGGACGACCATATTGTCGCTGGCTTGGAAAATACGTAGCAGGCGGCTTGGTGGTTAAATGACCGGCAGTAAATGCCTTTTATTTTTAACTGAAAAAAAATTGTGTCAAATTTCTTTCCTTTGTTTCTTTGCGAGACTTTTATACACAAGGTCTGATCTGTGTTAATATGTAACGACAATTATAACATGTAACGACAACATTACACATGTAACGACAACGTTACACATGTAACGACAACGTTACACATGTAAAGATAACATTACACATTGAGTTTCAAAGAAAACAACTAGAAAAATAAAAGTATAGAATTGCTGAAAAATTTGCATAAAAATTGAAAAATTGAAAAATTACAATGTTTGAAAAAAGTTATTTAAAATCGTAGAAGGGTGTTGAAAATTGCGTCCATGAATCTAAATAAAGTTCAATAGTATTATTTGATTCATGAATTGGTTGATAAAAAGAATTGGTTGATAAAAAGTATGCAAGTCAAATAGTAACGGATTGGTTGATCAATAAAATACAAGTTTTCAAAATTCGTAATATTGACGTGAATAAATCCACTTAAATTAGAATTTAAAAGTATTGTATATATATTGAAAAAAAAACTGTTATGAAATCACAGAATAAGGAAACTTTCATTTCATTTCATATATTTCAACTTTTGATGAACTAATAAATAATATTTTTTTCTTTTCATCATTGTATTTATGTGTTATATAAATGTTCTATTTAGAATATCGATCATTCCTTTATCAAGATCTAATAGAAACATCCATATATATATATATATATATATATATATATATGTGTGTGTGTGTGTGTGTGTGTGTGTGTGTGTGTGTGTATATATATAACTACTTAATTTATTCACATAAATTAATATACGAAAGTATAAATTTATGCGTAAACTTTTAGTATTTATTTAAACAGTGCTCAATACGTAGGTAGAGCTAGTTAGTAAGTTATAAAATATATATGTCGATTAAGCTACACAGAATATGCCGCGTTCCATCCACTCTAGGATTCTTCTACATAAGTCTGAAGAATCCTAGAGTGGATGGAACGCGAAATATTCTGTGTAGCTTTATCGCCATATATATGTTATAACTTACTATATATATATATATATATATATATATATATATATATATATATATATATATAGAATGTGAGAGATTGTATATAATAAATTCCAGAGCCAAACAACGTCGCAGCCCACAAGAGCCATGACAGTCAAAGAACTGGAAGTCCAAGACTCGAGTTTCGCGCTCATTTGGGCTCATCAGTTTGACACATCCAAACTCGGGATTCGAAACCCGAGCCTCTTGCATGCGAGGCAAGCACTCTGCCAACTGAGAAAACGCCTCGCACACAAGAATTTCTATTAACCAACACAGATCAAGCAAACCGCGAAGAAATCCGACTGTGAAATGAACCTACTTCATCTCGACGCGGTCTTCCAACCAGCTAATAACCCCAAGCCGATCTCACAAGTAGGAATTTTAACTCGAAAGGACGATGACATCCAGCAATGCTAACTTAGCGAGTAAATTATGATAGGATTTTCAGAATGTGAGAGATTGTATATAATAAATTCCACAGCCAAACAACGTCGCAACCCACAAGAGAAATGACAGTCAAGGAACCGGAAGTCCAAGAATCGAGTTTCGCCCTTATTTGTTTGGCTGTGGAATTACATGCAAAAAGGCATGTGAAGCTTCCCCTTTGTACACCGTGGTGGGTCCCCGACTAGAGCAGTCAATCAATCGATTTGATTAAAAGGGAGAATATTAACTATTTCGATGATAATAAAAGTATTGAAAGTGTAGAACATTCGTTGATCCTTATTGCATTTCGTGCAACGTCGATTACCCCTGCTTATATATATATATATATATATATATATATATATATATATATATATATATATATATATATATATATATAGTAGGAATACCTGAGTTTGTCCGGGATTGAATGAGGATCAACAGATATTTCACCCTCTCAAACTTTTGTCATCGAAAATGTTGAATCGTTGAAATATATATATATATATATATATATATATATAAATCAATTCTGTAGGATAGAGAGATTCTGTATATATGTATGTGTGTATGTATGTATGTTTGTGTGTATGTATGTATATATGTATGTATTTGTTTGTTTGTGGTTTCTGTGCGTTAGTGTATTTTGATTCTATGTTCTTTGGAATTCTACTCTAAAAACACAAAAATGCAGAATGAACGCAACAAAATCTGAATCTACAATGTCGTTAAGTCTCCTCGCGGACTTATGCGTCTTCTAAAAGTCGATTTGTAACAAAAGTCAGTTCGCAGAACTTTGCATGAATCCTCGATGCAATCGAAAGTGATCGATCTCAAGTGGAATTTGAATTTGATGAGGTGAGTGTGTGTTAAATGCACCGTACTATAGCTGTCCTTTCCGGTTAGGCGTTTCTTTGACTGACGAACTGTTAACAGCTACTCGACATGCAGATGAAAATGGACGATGCAGCTTAAACCAAAGCATGTTAAACTGACTTTGGCAATGGTCGAAACATAACTCCCTGGTTTAAGAATTCTTCTCTCTCTCTCTCTCTCTCTCTCTCTCTCTCTCTCTCTCTCTCTCTCTCTCTCTCTCTCTCTCTCTCTCTCGATATATATATATATATATATATATATACATGCGATGAACGTTCCAAAAGTAAAAAAAAAAACATTTTATCCCGTCCAAATAGATCGGACGTGATAGCAAATTGCATTATTATGTTGACTGAACATGCATTTATGACCTACAATGTCTTCTGTTGGAGATATTGACGGTGTGAAACTCTAAGAAAGCAGCCCAGCCCTGTAATGGACGTGCGTCAGAAGCAGAGATGCAGCATTGAATTCTTACACGCAGAAAAAATTGAATAGATTAACATTCACGTGCGCCTTTTGAACAAATTTGTGGGTGTTAAGGCGCTTTCTCGACTTTTATGACCGATGGATCGTTCATCGCTGGTAAAATTGCATTGAGAATGTTAATTTCTATGTACAAAATTAAATTCTGGGAGATAAAAGATTGCTCATTTAAATAATATATCACCCCCGTTTTCGTACCCTTCAATGTTTTAGTATTTAGTTAAAAGCAGAACATACTTTCAAAAGCACCCTTATATATATATATATATATATATATATATATATATATATATATATATATATATATATATAATGAATAAAATAGGCGGAAGTTTCTCAAAAGCTCTTTCGGCTATCATCTCATCTGGAGAAAATCGATAGCGTACAAAATAATATTATGTCGAAAATAAAGAGTTCTAATGGGGAACTTATTGAATGTGCCAAAAGTACGGGGACACTAAAATAAATTTATTAAAATTTTAAACTATGAAAACGTTAAAGTCCAATACTGATATTTATATATACAAACCAGACAAAGGTGCAGGAGTGGTGATTTTGGACAAATCGGACTACGTTGAGAAAATGGCAGTTATTCTCAATGATGTTTCAAAATTCCGTAGACTTGGCCCCGTCGAGTTGACGGATAATACTTGCAAGAACGAGGCTAAAATACAAAGACGTCTACTTGCATTATTTAAAAATAATGTTTTTTGCAAGGACGTCTATGACAGGATCAGGCCCTCTGGGTCACAACGTCCCAGAATGTATGATGTCCCCAAAATCCACAAGTAAGGTGTGCCACTGAGACCTATTTTATCAATGGTTGGTTCGGCACAACTTTCTTTGGCTCAGTGGCTTGTGGAAATTTTGCAACTTGTGCGCGAGTTATATACCACGCACTGCATCCCAGATTCTTTTCGGTTCGTTGATTGTGTACGTGGGTTGGATTCAAATGCAGAGACATCTTTTATGTGCTCATTTGATGTCTTTAGTCTCTTTACCAACATGCCATTGGATGAGACTATACGTATATGTACCGACGCGTTCTATGATGGTCGCCTGACTGCTCCACGGTTTTCTAAAGAGATTCTTATTGAACTTATTTTAATATGCACAAAATCCGTGGAGTTTAGTTTTTGTGATATTATGTACTGTCAGGTCGACGGGGTTTCAATGAGGAGTCCGTTGGTCCCAACTTTAGCGGATATTTTCGTCGGGTACCATGAATTCGTTTTGTTTAATTCTATAACAAAACCCACTGCATATTTCAGATATGTTGACGACACTTTTGCTATTTTTCCATCGCAAGGTGAAGCGTCGATATTTTTTAATAGGTTGAATTCTTTGCATGGGGCTCTTAAGTTCATTATGGAAAGTGAGAAGGACAATTCGCTTCCCTTCTTGGATGTTCTTGTCGAACGTTCAAGGGGGGGGCTTTCTCACTACATTTACTGGCCTGTGAACTGGTTGTTTTTTGTACCAAAATCACGTAAGGTCGGCTTAATTAATACTTTGGTACATAGAGCTCTCATGATTTGTTCACCTAAGAGATTAGACGCCGAACTCGAGAAGATTAGGAAATATTCATCAATAATGGTTATCCTGTTGATCTTATTGATGACTGTATTTTAAAAAAAGATTGCGGATTTTAAATCCCCTAAAAAGTTTGGACCCTTGAAATGCCCGGTTTATTTAAAATTGCCGTAGATTGGGGAAAAGAGTAACAGACTTTCCAAACAGATTTGCAGAAGTATTTACGACTGCTTTTATTATGTGTCCTTGCGTTTGGTATATACTACGAGACCTGCTTTTCCGTCTTTTCGCAAGGATAGTTTGCCTTACATCCAAAATAGCAATATTGTATATCAATTCAAATTCCAGTGCGATCCTGGTTATGTTGGGCGAACATCCTTGCATTTTTTGACTCGTATAAACCAGCATGTTCCGTCGAAGATCAGACAAGGGAGGATGGGGTCTGGTGGTTTCCCTCTTTCTGCAGCCTTGGACTCTGCTATTGGCCAGCATTTGGTTGACAACCCGTGCTGTGTCGATGGATATAAAATAGAGTGGTTCGAGGTGCTATATAGAGCGGACTCCGGAAATCATTTTAAGATTTTGGAGTATGTCTCTATTGCGGTGCGTCAACCTTCTTTGTGCCGGCAAAAGGAAACATCAAACGCATTGTTTCTCTTTGGGGAACTTTGAATCTTTTCTCCCGTTTCCCCCCCTCGTTGTGCCAATATTTTAATCGTTTTTAAACGTTAATAAATTTATTTTAGTATCCCATTAGAACTCTTTATTTTCGACATAATATTTTTTTGTATGCTATCGATTTTCTCCTGATGAGATGATAGCCGAAAGAGCTCTATTTTATTCAAAACTGTATATAAATTCTGTACCTCCAAACATATATATATGTACAAACATGTACAAACGCCGCAACACTGAAATGACGATGTTTCAATATGTAATAGTGATTGGGCGATTTAAAAAAAATTTAATTTTTAAACATTTAATTATGATATATATTGAAATGACTATACCCCTCGTGCAATTTCCGCATATATTTTCCTAAACATAAAAAATACATTCGGCCGCATTTTACAAGAGTAGATGTTTTTTTAATATTTTTCTCAGTTTTTTTGTGATTGATTAAAAAGTGTGAGAATATTAGTTTTATTTTAAAACAAATCTCGTTAGCATTTGTTCGTCGTTAATGCTACTTGAAATTTCTATAGACCATTAAAAATAATCAACGAATGGTATGCAAAATGGGAAAATAGCGTATGAACAGAATAGTTAACGAATCCCGTCCTGAATCAAGAATGAGTTTCTACTTAATAATATTACTATTTAGAAAACCAATCTTAACAGTGGGAGAGATCTCTATCAATTATTCTCTACCTACCCTCCATGAATAAATATTCATATTTTTTCTCGCAATCTTAACGGCCGGTTATTAGAATTATTTTTGTTACTGCAAAACGAAAAGAGATACAAATAATAATAATAATAATATTATTATTATTATAATTAATAATAATAATAATAATAATAATAATAATAATAATAATAATAAATCAAGATAACACCACTAATAGTAGTAGCTCTAGAAACAATCCCGAAAACCTTAAAAAAAGAATGGAAGAGATGGGAATCAGAGGTATGGCTGAGAGGATACAACAAATAACAATAATAAAAATGGCTAAAATATTAAGGAAAATCCTTGAACGTGGAGACTAACACACATGATCTATAAGCACGAGCCAGACATAGAGAAACTGCTACAGAGGTAAAAAAGGGGGGGGATCATAAAAACTGAACCTACATAATTGTAAGTTAACCCCCTGTGCCCATTCCTTCGACCACCACCACCTCGTTTTCTTTTGTGTGTGTGTCACTGTCAATTCCTTCTGCGGTTCAAGTAAGCATAGATTATCTCTTTTGGGTTTACTAGGTTTATATTTTCTACCTTTATCTACTATTAACCACTTTAATTCATATTCTATTTTATTCTTACGTAGTTCCCTTTATTCAATCCCTTAATGCAGTCTTGTTTCTCTTTTTTATTTTTAATATTTATTATTGTCCTATCCTTACTTCTATCCTTATCATCATTCAAATTTAGTTTCTTCTCTGGTCCAATGATAATATTAATGTATATATCCTTAAAATTCATTCAGTTCCTCCTGTATTTCTTTATTATTATCCACCTTAACTTCACATTTGTGTACCATGTCAGAAATTAAACAATTGCTTTCATTTCACTAGGTGTTCTACAGTAATATTTTTCTCAATATTTTATTCTCCTGATTCAATCCTACTACTAATCCCGATTTTGTTAATTTTGCCATTATTTAAACTTATCATTTATTTTTTGGAATTCTTTAGGGATATTATTTTGTATGTTTACTGAAAGGTGGATTAAACCATGCTTGCTTTTTGCGTCTGTTTCTCTTCTCCGTAACTGTATTATTACTATTATTTAACTTCGTTCTTTTTATTCTTATCTTTATTCTCATACCTATTTAATTCCTTACATTTCTTTTCCCCTTCATCGCCATGTTATATGATATTGTGTGGTTTATCCTTCTATCTTCATTATCCACCTTCTTTATATATTTGATCTTTCCTTTGAAATTCAATCCAGTTAATGCTTCGTTGTAGTAATCCTTATTTTTATCGAATATATTCTCATTCTGTGATATCCTATATATTCTTTTTGATACATTAGCAATAATTGTTATTTTCATACTTTTAGGATAATTAGATTTATAGTCTATTGTTTCGGTTTGTGATACGGTTCATAAGAATTTTTTGAAGGTTGTAAAAATGATAAATCTGAAAGAAGTAGTCTTACTCAATTCGATACAATAAAGAAAGAAATAAAATAAAATAAGGTGAGTCCAAAGTGCTTGTTCTCTTAAAATAGGAATTATAATTATATCAATATATATATATATATATATATATATATATATATATATATATATATATATATATAAGACAAGTGTATTTTGGTGTCCTACGAGTAGCTATTTTGTAATATTTTTAAATAATATAATGTTTAAATTTATCCAAATGGTTATGCAAAAAATTGTAATACATACGCAAATACACCATATGATGTTCTTATTTTATATGTTGTTGCCTGCATATTTTCCTAATATATATATATATATATATATATATATATATATATATATATATATATATATATAGGGTTGAACAATAAAATTGTTGCCCTAGAGCGACAGGATCATTATATGATGTCTGGAAGTGGCACAATCTTCAACGACCGAAATCGAGGATGCGCCGCTGTACAACTTGCCAGCATCTTCAAAATGCAAATCCGTAACGAAGTTTCCGGCCACGGCTATAGTCTTTGGTGTGATTTCAAGTGTTCCTGGATGTGCTGAATAGTGAAGTGATCTCGTGGTGCAATCGGGTGGCCGTGTGTATGTGGCCATATATATATATATATATATATATATATATATATTCAGAAATTCCACAGCCAAACAACGTCGCATCCCACAGGAGCTATGACAGTCAACGAACTCGAGTTTCGCGCTCATTGGGGCTCATCAATTAGACACATCCGAACTCAGGATTCGAAACTCAAGCCTCTTGTATGCGAGGCAAGTACTCTGCCAACTGAGCAAACGCCCGCCCACAAGAAATTCTATTTACTCATACTGATCAAGCAAACCGCGCCGACATCCGACTGCGAAATGAATCTACTTCGGGTCGATATATATATATTAAATAAAAGATCAGCAATAAAAGATATATATAACTATATTATCTTATCGGATCAATCGGGAAAAAAAGAGTGGAAAAACCATGGCATTTCTAAACTAAATGTGTTTCATCAGAAGAAGAAAAGGGCTAGATTCATATAAAATATAAGATAGAGATAAAAACTGGCTAAATAAGAAGTATACATTAAGAAATATTAAGTAAAGTAAATTGCAAGAACAAAAAATTTTGAAATATACTGAAATAGGAAGGAAAGAACAAGAAAATATAAATAGGAATGGTGGTATATGAGTAAGTAGTAGTGAAAAGACCAAAAGATAATATCAATGGAGGCAGAAAAGGCGAACAAGGGACACAGAATTATATATATATATATTTATATATACATATGTGTGTGTGAGAGAGTTAAATGTGAAAAAGTGAAGGAGGTAAAATCCAAACTTTAAGTAACCATCAATATAATCCTTAAAATGTTCAAAAAATGTTCAAAAAATGTTCAAAAAATGTTCAAAAAATGTTCAACAAATGTTTTAAAATATTATATACACATTCAATTGAAATCCTCAGAAAGGCGTTCCGGAGAACAAACAAGATGGCAACTGCCCAAATCCAAAAAGTCCAAAAAAATTAAAGATGCGTGGAGAATCAAATTTTGGTAAAATCCTGTAGTAACATCCTGAAAGTTAATCCGAAATTAGAGCAAGATCCAGATAAGAAATTCTCGAACTGGAAGATCGACAGAGCAAATTCCTCCCTTAAATTGACACTCTTATCGAGATGCAAAATTGGAGTACAAGATAAATAACGTTATATATCTTAAAGCATAGGACAATTGGCAGAGCAGTTCCAAATCCGACAAGATCACATTCATGTCAGGGTGGATACAGTATACCAATATAGAAAATTAGAATATAAGAAAAATAATATCTCTCAGAAAGACACAGTGAAAAGCCGAGAACATCTAGTATAATAAAATTATATAAAATTGGATAAAAAAAATATCAAGAAAATACTATTATATTAGTCCAGAAGGAACCCGAAATCCATCGAAAATTGAACACATCAAAATGCAAATAATACAATCAGGTAAGGACAGTACTCTAATCGACCATGTCTCTGATGGTATACATTCAGCGTTCTCCTTTGATAGTAACGCCCAAATACATGTGTTTGGTCAGTATAATTTCCACCATAAAAATTGGCTTGGTTTCTCAGTTCACACAGATGCATTTTATTTTCTTTTGGATGATTGATGATTGATGCAGCTGGACGCTCAACTTACAGCTTCTCTATAGCCCATTCCCTCACATAGATAATCATGTTCCCAACCCGCTTCCTAGATAGGGGCCACCAGCAAGCTTAATTTCTAGACCTATTCCTTGTCACAATACCTGAGGATTGTGTAAATAATGCCCACAGTCCACTCGAAAACGCAGACCACCTAGTGGCATCAGTAGACATCGCACTCAAATCCCAACCCTAAGGTGTAGAGCCATTGCTCAAAACGACAAAGTATTACAAAAGGATTGACTGGAAAGCAATCAGAGAATATATCAGAGATGCCCCTTGAACCAATATCTTCTCTCTCCCTGCTGAACAGTGTGCCAATGAGACAACTGAATGGTGCAAAGTGGGCATTGAAGCACATGTCCCCGCACGGAAATATTATATTGGTGCAAAAATAATGTTTATTTATATATTATTTTTGCACCAATCTAATATTATAGCAAGCCCCACTCACCTCTATGGTTCACTACAGACAGCATGCACTCCGCCGGATGTACGTCATAAATCAAATGCAAATAGACAAAGATTTATAGATGCTAGAAATCATTGTAAGAAAGTAATAGCCACAGCCAAAAGAAGGCATGCTAAAATAACCATGGAACGCATAGAATCGCAGATGGGAACTCGTGATTTCTGAAAAATTCATAATAGTGTAGTGAATAAACAGCAATTAGTAATATCCTCACTATCCAACAACCCGAAAGTTGCATGCACGTCCACCGAGAAGGCAGAACTGCTTGCTTAGCGATTCGCCTCCAACTCCACCCTAAAGCTAACAAACAACTCTCCCCAAATTCCCCTATGCGAACGGAAGCCACAGTTGATGATCTAAAAATGGCCTCTTCCAATGTCGCGACATCATAAAAAAAACTTAGACACCTCCAAGGCGTGTGGGCCTGATCTCATCCCTGCTATCCTAATTAAGAAAAGCTCAGTTGAGTTAGCCCCCGTACTTTCCAAACTCTACAACAAATGCCTTGCTGATCTTGCTTCCCTAATAGCTGGAAGATGACCTCTGTGGTATCAGTGTACAAGAATTCTGGCAAATGGAACAACCCTCTCAAGTATCATTCTACCAGTCTCTTCCCCTTCTTCGCTAAAAGTTTTGAGACGCTAATCAATCAAGCATTAGTCAACCACCGTGCAAAAGCTAATATTCTTTCTGACAAACAATACGAATTTAGGCAGTGTTATTCTACTGCAGATATTGTAACAGGCATCTCTGAACGCATGTACCATGCACTGGATAAGGCGGGTGAAGTCAGAGCTTAGTCCTGCATATATCCGAGTGCTTCTAATGAAAATGAAATCATACTTTATAACTGAACGAATACTGAATATAGTGAGATCCTTCTTAGACAATAGGACGATCCAGGTTGTCATTGATGTACGTCCATCCAAGCAGCATAACAGTAATACGGGAAAGTCTTAGGGGTCGATCCTTGGACCACTAGTATTCCTGATATTGATCCATGACCTCTCCAATAATATTGTGTCTGGCATAGGTGTGTTTGCTGATGATGCAACGCTCTATAACATGCATGAGGGAAGAACGGATGTACACAAATCCAAGACAATCGCTGTATTCTTAGAAAATTACCTTCAGACCGAAGTGGAATGTGGACGTAAATGGAAGGTAGCTGCTTTCCTTTAACAATTACAAGAAGCCTCTCCGACCACCGACATCCTTGACTAATAACTCCCTATCCGAGAATTCTTACTTTTAACTCTTCAGCTTAACATTCACGGGAAATATGAACTGGAACAAATACATTGAGAACATTTCGAAGGTTGCCGAAAAGAAAGTAGGCTTCCCTCTATCGTGCTAGAAAACTACTCACAACTGAAAGTATCCTGTACTTCTACAAGGCCATCCTTCTGCCATGAATGGAGTATTGTTGCCACATATAGGCCGGTGCATCTACCACTGGTCTCTCTCTCCAATCTAATAGGTCTTACTTTGTCAACTAGGCTCTAACCTCTGTCTCGTCGCAATGTTGAATCCCTGTGCTTGTTTTACAAATACATTAATGGAATGTGCACTGATGAACTCATTGTACTTGTGTCCCCTCGACGTACATATCCCCGTTAAACCTGCTTAGCAACCAAATAATAATCCTTCACTGTTGAGGCCCCTACATGTCAGAAAGTTGTCTACTCTAATAGCTACTTCCTACAAAGGACTAGACTTTGGAATTCCCTTCCTGCTACTTGCTTCCCAAACTGTACCGATATGCAGAAGTTTAAATGCAATTTAATCTTTCTCAGGCAGTGTCCCAATCTTAATCTTTCTTTGGCAATAATAATAATTAAAAAACATCTTTCGTTTCAATATTATAATATAACTCGGACTAATCCCAAATTAAATTCATAATTATATATTAATTTATACTGATATGCTTTAAATGTTAATATTTAATTTAAATAAATAATATAATTCAATTTATGATACAAATTGGATTAATAAATAACATATAATAAAATAACAATACAACTAGAAAAATATATTATTTATCAAAATCATAAAAATCGTTTAAGATAACTAGGTTTCACAAAGGAAATAAATTTTATAAGTAAATTATCTACGTTTAAAACAAATTACGATAAAATATCACAAAGGGAAATTTAACCAAATTAGGATGAAACATCACAAAGGGTAATTTTATACTAAACTCAAGATTAATGAAAAATAATTAAATGGCAGTAACGAATTATAATTTATGTAATAATAAATAAAATTAAAATAATAATTAAATTTAATTAAATATGGACATAAATTTATATAAAATAAATAATCGGTATAACTGGAAAGAGAATATATATATATATATATATATATATATATATATATATATATATATATATATATATATATATATATATATATATATATATAAACGTATGAATTGGCATAGAAGTAGTGCTAAGGGTTGTATATATACTACAATTATTAATATTATCTAAGTAAATATATATACATATATTAATTATAAATAATCAATGAATAAAATACTAAATAGAATATTTTTAGCAGTGTATGTCAAAATTAGTACAATTTATTAATATGAATTTTAAAACTTTAAAATGGCATAATAAAATAAAAATTAATTTCAACTTCCCTTCGAATTTTCGTATTTTGTAATCATGCCCAAATGCATTTTATTTTCTTTTGGATGATTGATAGTTGCTATTTCTTCTGATGAGAAAGGAGGAAAATAGATTCATTGATTTATATAAAATTAAATGAATGATCTCGCATTACGGAACAGTTGCTGTCAAGAATTTTAAATGTCAACGTAATTAAAAGAATAAATTGTAAGATGGTCAACATCATGAAATTTGTAATAAAGAAAGTTATGTGGATGATATATAGAGAGAGATTTTTATATATATATATATATATATATATATATATATATATATATATATATATATATATATATATATTAGTGTTGAGACCATTAATCGGAATCGGGAATCGAAAAAGTCAGAACTTTTAGAGGCATCGGAATCGGTATCGGAATCGGAAAAATGTGTGCCTAAAATGATTTTTTAAATTGGCTTTTTTATTTGATTTTCTTTAAAGAAATTTTTACTACTACTGGTAATAATGATAATATAATGAATATCTATTGATTTTAAACTCTTAGTAAAACCAATATCGATAGATCGTGCCCCACAACTGCATCTTTACGTTTCGCAAAATATCTGCACATTTTATATGCATTTTTACTATAATCGTAAAGTATGACAACTTTATGGTTGAATATATCGAGATTTATAAAGAATCGGAATTGGAACCGGAAATCGAGTCAGAGTCGGGAATTTAATACTGAATCTGTGATTGTATCGGACTCGGAAAAAAATTGGAATCGTCTTATCCCTAATATATATATATTTAAATGAATATATATATATATATATATATATATATATATATATATATATATATATATATATATATATATATATATATATACTATAGCGTCCAGAATTTAAGTGACTAAATTTTAAAACCCAATATTTGTTAGAAATAACAACTGTGAAAAGCTGAAATTTTGACAACTGATAGTCGTTATCATCCATAATCACATACTAAAATTTGAATCATTTGCAAAGGATAGGAAAAAATTATAACAATTATTTATTTATTTTCAAAATAGGAACGTCCAAAAGTAAGGGACAAAATTGAGAAAAACCATGCCAACAGTATGCTATATTAAAAGTCTTTGATTTCTTCTGAGAATTGACAAAGTAGTTTGGTAGAGAAATGTACACACACAGACACGCACACACACACAATTTCCTTTTTATAGATATATAGATTATATCATAAGTAGAGTTGACTAACTTATCATTAGAGTTATGACAACAATATATTCTTTTCATTGTTTTTACTGTCGAGTATATATTCGACACATTTAGACACAATTAATCAACCGAGGATCACATTACTCTACATAAAAACATATACGATATTAATGGATATATACCTGAGAATCTAAACAAGGAAAATAATATGCTGTTGTCATAGCCCTAATCATAAATTGATTAAAAAATAAAGTTCCCGATTTTTGGTTCGATTAGACCTATATTATTTGGATTATTTAGACTATTTTTCTCATCTTGCGTGTTATTTTCATAACATTTCGGTCGATGTAATCTCCGACTTTTTTCAAAGACCCGTGGTATATTGGATAAAGCACTTGGTCAAATTCCGTTGTAAGTTACACTTTTCTGGAAGTTAAAATTCCAATCCTCAGTACGGGTGACACTCAAAATACAGTTGCGAATGACTTAGGACTTCTAGCTGACGAAACAAGATCATCCTACTCCTGTGCATTTAATAAAAGAAATTCCGTTCAGATTCCCGAGTTCGACAGAAAGATTTTCGAGTTCGACCAAACATGCCTGAATAGTGTCGGGGGTTATCTCGATCGAATAGTTGTGAAAATAACACTTAAGAAAGAACAATTGTCCGAATAATCCAAACTTGCAAAACTCGTGGAAATTCCACGGTAGTTGAAAATTTTTAAAACACAATAAAATGAAACTAAACTAAAACAAATAATAACAAATAATAAATAGCAAATTCTTTTTTAACATTTTAAAGCTAAAAAGAATTGATTTAAAAATTTCAGATTTCTTCAATGAAAATTTAAAACACAACATATTTTTTTGTTTTGTTTTTTATAATAATTTTATGTGGATTATAAAGGAACAGATGTTAATTATCTTGCACGTTGCTTTTAATTTTAAAAATAAACTATAATAAAAAAAAAACTTACTCTCAACCTGACTTTTTTTAATTATAAAATAAAATAGTCATTTTTTTTTTAATTGTGGAGAGGAAATAATTTTAATGATTTTTAACTGATAAAGATCGACTATAAAGACATGTTATTAGTTTCTTATTAATTAATGTTTGCGATGATGATGTTTTTTTTGTGACACTGGACTATGAACAAGTAAATTAATAGTTAGATAATACAAAGAGAAATAGAGTTGCCTGCCGACTATTTCCGTAACGTTCTACATAAGCGTTCGCTAATAGGTTAAGCTAAATTTCCATAATAATTATAACGACGTGAAATGATAACAATTTACATGGCTTCAACATTGTTAAGATAAAACAAATATTTTCAGAAACGAAAAGATGAATCTGAATGAATAAACATTGAATTGCTAATAGTGATGTCATCAATATTCATGAATGTTGGAGATAATGAAACGTGCGATTATCAATTTTATCTTAGTCATGAATAGTAATTTCGCTATTGTTGTTCATAGTCGTTTTTTATTAAATTCATATCACAGTCTTTTGTTTGTTATTAATTAAGATTGATAGATTATTTCTGAAACAATAACATGTGCTTTTCTAATCTTTATATTTTACAAGAAACGATTGTTTTCAAATCAGTATACAAAAACGTATCTTTGATTTGATTACTGATCGATCATTTTCTATTTCCTAGTTGCCAATATATATATATATATATATATATATATATATAATGCCATTTTCAATATATATATATATATATATATATATTAGTGATGGGACGATTCTAATATTTTTCCGATTCCAATACAATTACCAATTCCGTACTAAATTCTCGATTCCGATACTATACCGATTCCGATACAATACCGATTCCGATTCCGATTCTTTATAAATCTCTATATATTTAACTATAGAGCTGTAATTTCTTCCGATTACTGTAAAAACTCATGTTAACTATGAAGATATTTTCTCAACTCTAAAAGCACGCTTGTGTGTGCGGGAGGGGGTAATCTATCGATTTTAGTTTAAAATCAATGAATATTTTTATTGTATCATTACTACCAGCAGTAGGAAATTTTGTTTTAAACAAAATAAAATAAAAAATGACAATAAAAGGAATCGTTTTTGGCATTGGAAAATATACACTAAATTTTCCGAAACTCCAAAAAGTTCCGATTTTTCCGATTCCCGATTCCGATTAATCGTCCCAGTATATAAATATATATATATATATATATATATATATATAGAGAGAGAGAGAGAGAGAGAGAGAGAGAGAGAGAGAGAGAGAAAAGAGAGAGAGAGGGGGGAGAAAGAGAGAAAGAGAGAGGAGGAGAGAAAATATATATATATATATATATATATATATATATATATATATATATATATATATATATATATATATATATATGTTGTTTGTTTTGGTTTTAGCGATACGTTTTGAATGAATTTAATTGTTTATATGAAAGTGCATTTTTACCTAAATGCGAGCTGGGAATAATTTTCCCTTTAACCAATTTGGTACCCCTACATGGGGAGCGGTGTATATATTATTTTTAAAATGTAATTATCCACTGAGACGTGTTTCGTCATCTACGACTAATCAAAGTGGCTGAATATGGCGAGATTCGAAATCGGGACCCTACGCTCATTACCGTAGGGTCCCGATTTCGAATCTCGCTATATTCAGTCACTCTGATGAGTCGTCGACGACGAAACACGTGTCAGTGGATAATTACATTTTTAAAACAATATATATGTATATATATATATTGTTTTAAAAATGTAATTATCCACTGACACGTATATATATATATATATATATATATATATATATATATATATATATATATATATATATACTAGCTGTACATACCCGGCGTTGCCAGATACAAAACATATTGTTGGTAATATCACACACAAACATATTTCAACAACGGAAAAATTCAAAAATAAGATTTATTATTTATTACCAAAAATTCAAATAAGCCAATTATTAATAAACAATAATCCTACATCCGACGACAGTATGCTGAAAACTAGAAATGCTGTGTACGTCTTTAAATACCCCAGATGAGAATTTGTTTCGAAAAATAACGCATACATTGGTATGATTCGAACCAGCATCTCTCGTTGATTAACATGCCACCTATCTTCCTCAAATAGCTCCATTTATCAGCACCTCATAGCACACGAAACCCCAAAACTGAATTTAGAGACACACTAATAAAAATACTGCCATTGTAGCTTCTCATACTGTGATGTACGCAACCCGATTATTGAAGCCGTGTTAATCCGTATGTAAAAAAAACAACAACTATAAACCAGGATCAATATGAAAAGGATGGTACGCTTAAATGCTTTCAGTATTTTAAGTATTATAAACGATTTTAATCGTCTTTCTATTCAACTCACTATTTCATTTTTCATTTTTAATCATTTTTTTATCACTCGCCTGAGGACGACCAATAACGGTCAAAAACGTTCGCAAATATGGCAAATTTCTTTTTACACTTGAACAGAATGTTCGGAAACTAGTCCGTCAAAAAGAAAAATGGATTGTAAGAGAAAAAAACAAGAGTTATGTTTCCTCTTCAATGAAACGTGCATATATCTACTGTTATACCGGCCTTCCTTGAACAGAGGAATTTACACCGATTAGCGCTATAAATAAGGCTAATAATTCCAACACCGGTGAGAGAGATGCGACTACACTTCAACTGCTAGCTGAGTGCCCAGCAGATATACACGCTTTCCTATTTTTGTACATTATTGTTGATACACTTGTTCCTTAACCGAACATCGACTTGATTGTTCTTATTTTCACTGTTGTTCCACGACACAACATATATTTGTACAATTGTAATTAAGCTTAACGGTGTTTTTATTAAATGTTTTATGCAAAAGGTTATTTTCCGGGGATTGTTGCTTTAAAAGATAAAAAAGCAGTTTTGTATTTAATAAGTAAGTTGATTGGCTGTTTACGAAATAATTAGATGAAGTTCTGACGAGACGATTAAATGTCAATTTACAGCGATCAAGCGACTGAGAGTCGTGATCTCGAACGTAGGCTAACTGACGTATATATATATATATATATATATATATATATATATATATATATATATATGTTTATCATACAAAAAATATTAGTTACATATGTGTATAAATGTTCCAGCAGAATCTCAATTCAGAGAGACCACCTCGTCAGATCGAAAAAAAGGAGCAATACTAAAGTCAAAATTATATATATATATATATATATATATATATATATATATATATATATATATACATATATATATATATATATATATAATCATTTATTATTTGCATGACCTAAAATCGATGCTGAGTTGAAAAAGCCTTGCATGATATCACACGAAGTAGCCAAATAGCAAAATATACAATAATGGTCAAGGAGGATTGAAAGACCGACAAGAGGAACACTAACCAGAATTCCAATTGAGGAGGTTTATTGACGCGTTAATCTTAGAGAAGACAAAGGATCGCTCACAGCGAATTATTTATGGTAAGCGGTCATTGCGATAATGTAAAATGATTTGCATGGTGATCGACAGAGATTGATATCACGTTATATCTGGGAATTAGTTTCTAATAAAACTCCAGCGAACCCCAATGTTACTATCAGTGATTCAGCGATTTAGGCAAACTGGATTCGAGTTTGGTACAGCCTGATTGTCGGTCTGTCACTTAACCACTGACATATTCCAGCATTAATTCATAAAATATAGTTATTTTTCACTGCAAGAATTTAGACGCCAGACTCGGAAAATGGGACTAAGAAGTATGCGCTCGAGAGGCGGGGCACTCTGACCTACAAAATGTGCCTGGGGAGCCTCGTCAGCATTCTCCGGTAAAAGTGCGTCACGCAATTAGCAATTAGCAATTAACTTAAATTATCTCTTCTACAAAGCCTGGGAGAGTGGATTGCCTAAAACTTTACAGAACCAGCATTAAACCACAATATTTAATGTGCGCTATAAAGCACATTCATACTATGTAGTCTATAGTCATCGACATTGATACTATGTACTTTATAGTCATTGACATTCATACTATGCAGCTATTGTCATTGACATAAGTATTATGTACTCTACACTCATTGAGAGAGATGCGACTGCATTTAAAAGTTATTGACATTGATATTATGCATACTATGCATTTTAAAGTTATTGACATTGATACTATGTACCTTATAGTCATTGACATTTATGCTATGTACTCTGGAGTAATAGACATTCATACCATTTACTCTATATTCATTGACATTGATACTATGAACTCTATAGTCATTGATATTGATACTATGTACTTTATAGTCATTAAAATTTATACTATATACTCTATATTTATTGGCATTGATGCTATGCACTCTATAATAAATGACAATAATACTATGTGCTCTATAGTCATTGACATTGATACGATGTATCTATAATCATTGATATTGATACGATGTATCTATAATCATTGACATTTATACTATATACTCTATAGTTATTGACATTCATGCTATGCACTCTATAATAAATGACAATAATAATATGTGCTCTATAGTCATTGACATTAATACTATATACTCTATAGTCATTGACATTGATGCTATGCACTCTATAATAAATGACAATAATACTATGTGCTCTTTAGTCATTGACATTGATACTATATACTCTATAGTTATTGACATTGATACTATGCACTCTAGAGTAATTGACACTGATATTATGTATTTTGTAGACATTTATAATTATACGATGCACTCTATAGTCATTTACATTTATACTATGTACTCTGTAGTCATTGGCATTGATACTATTCACTTTAGAGTCATTGACATTTATACGATGTATCTATAGTCATTGACATTGATACGATGTATCTATAATCATTGATATTGATACGATGTATCTATAGTCATTGACAGTGATAATATATACTCTATAGTTATTGATATTGATGCCATGCACTCTATAATAAATGACAATAATACTATGTGCTCTATAGTCATTGACATTGATACGATGTATCTATAATCATTGATATTGATACGATGTATCTATAGTTATTGACATTGATACGATGTATCTATAATCATTGATAGAGATACGATGTATCTATAGTCATTGACAGTGATAATATATACTCTATGGTCATTGACATTGATACTATGTACACTTATGAACAAAAAAAATGGACCAAGAGTGAAAAAGGAAGAAATCTATTTTTCAATATTTTTTCATGTATTTTTGTTAATTTTAACTGAAAATTTCTATTTTACAGATCATTATTATTATTATTATAGCATATAATAATAAGGGAAAAAAATAATCCTAAAAACGGTAAGACCGCATCTTGGCGAGGATATAAAAAAACGAATTGCAGGATTACGGTAGTCCAAAATGATTTACAAGCAGATTTTTGATATTTTAAAGAAAAAAAATATGAAAACATCTTTTTCTGCAGTGAAGCGAATTGCTCAAAGGTTTGAAGTCGAACGCTTGGTAAAAGGAAAATCTGGATCTGGTCGCCCTAGAGCATCCACTTTGGAGGACGACCACAGGCTTTACTTAACTGTTTTGAAGGATCGAAAGAAAACTTACGCTGATCATAGCAAAGAATTCAAAACAGGAGCTGGAAATTCTCTTTCTAGATGTACAATATCTAGAAGAATGAAAGAAATGGGATTTTCTTCTAAAAGGTGTGCAAGGTAGTCATTTTTATCTAAGAAGAACATCAATTATAGAAAGAGGTTTTTGTCATATTATGGCAAGAAATATACAGACTGATTCAGGAATGTTTTCTGGTTAGATGAATCAAGATTTTGTCTTGTTATTGATGCTCCCAATGGTCCCGAACGGTGCAATCGAAGAACTGGAGAAAGATTTTCGCCAAGTTGCATAAAAACGACAGTTAAACATGGGAATGGAGGGATAATGGTATGGGGACTTTTACTGCAGCAGGAATTTGGGAACTTATTAGATGTAAGAAGTCAATCAATGCAAAGGAATACATTCGAATATAAGAAACAGAACTGTTACTAAGTATTCAGAAGCTGGGAATATCCCAGAACATTATTTTTCAACATGATAATGCCCCTGCACACACTGCTAAAGTCACAGAAAAATGGTTTTCTGATAACTCAATTGATATGATATTTTAGCCAGGTCAAAGCCCTGATTCAAACCCAATCGAGAATATTTGGTTCATAATATCTCGTGCATTGGTCAGAAGAACTTTTATGAACAATGACAAACTGTGGGAAGCTGTGCAAAGGGAATGGATTAGCATCTCCTCTTCACAGTGTTCCACTTTGGTTGAGAGCATGTCTAAAAGGATTGATCTTTTAAAGAAATCAAAAAGGAATGCGACTCAATCCTAAGCATTTATTAAAGTAAATGTCTTGTTCTGTGTTATTAGTTTCGTTTAAGTTTCCATGTTCAACTGTTCTTTGTTCAGTATAGCTTTTAGTGCAATAAAATGTATAAAATTTGTTTGGCCCATTTTCTTTTTGCTCACGAGTGTATTTAATAGTCATTGACATGGATTCTATCTACTTTATAGTTATTGACATGGATACTATGTACTCTATAGTCATTGGAATTGATACTATCTCCTCTGTAGTTAATTATATTGATACAATGTACCTTATAGCCATTGATATCTATATTTTGTACTATAGAGTTATCGATATTGATACTAGGTACTTTATTGTCATTGACATTCGTACTATATACTCTTTAGTCATAGACATTGATAGTGTGTACTTTATAGTCGTTGACATTCATACTATGTTCTCTATAGTCATAAACATTGATCATATGTACTCGATAGTAATTTACATCGACTACAGGTTTATATGCCTTTTCCCAGATCATCTTTTTGTATTATTCAGGCGTATTAGCTATTCTCTTTACCTGCTAAGCTGGATAACCAGTTTAGTTTAAGGTAAATAAAATATGAATTAGGTAGTAATTGATTCCACTGTTCATGTAGCATTTTTCGATTAACCTGACACGATAGTTGCCGACATTATTACAACAAGCATAAAAAGGCGGTCATTTTGTTTCTCCTTTTTATTTTTCGACGTTATCTATAATTTGTCAAAACCACACCTGCTATTATGTGTAACGTCCTAGGAAAAGGTAAATAAAGTTTCATCTTCATAACTTGTTTTTATTTTATTTTACGCCCTCTACAGAGCCAAATCTGACGGTACAGAGTGTCCTAAAATATACCATTTATTTTGAAATAAAAATTAGCATTAAAATGGCTAATTTTGAAACACCTTGTAGGATCGGTTTAGTCACGTAGTCGTTATATTAAAGAAACAGAGGACAGGAAAAATCTCGAATTTTTTTTTCGGATAGGAAACCCCCTGGGTCCTACATTACCAGAAATTTTTGTAGGATTCTATGAGTCAAAACTGTTTAGTAATATATTGAAGCTCTTTATATCTGGTATTTCCAACAATGCATTCTTCTAAATATTTAAACACCTCATTTCTCCTTGTCTAGCCGCGTATTACTTTTCGTCTCGGCTCAACATCACCTGCTTATCTCGAACACGTGCTTCTCTCGTTACGTCTCGAACACCTTTTCTCTGAACACCACTGCTTCTCTGGTCGCACGTCCTTTTATCTATGCTATGACGTCACTTCGAGCACCCAGCTTGGTCATTTGCATATCTTTATGCAGTGCTGCTCCTCTCTGCGTCAGCAGCTCTGTTACAGCGGATAACTCAACAAAGCCCTGCCTTCCACAGAGCCAAATCTGATGGTACAGGGTGTCCCGAAATAAACCATCTATTTTGACATATGAATGAACATAAAAAAATACATGGTTAATTTTGGGACCCTGTAGGACCGGTTTAGTTGTTTATAACTCGATTATGCGTCAGGTAGTAGTGAGTGCCATTGCACCAGTATCTCGCATTGACTAACATGGAATCATTATTGACCGCAATTATTACAATCGGTCATAAACGTTTGTAGACAGATAACAATATCCGCCGCCCGATACATTGCCGTAGTAATGTCCGTGTCGCTCGTCTTTCGTCGGCCGGATGTTTGGCGTGTCAGTTGGCGATCGATACAATTATACGTAAAGAAAATTGACGCAAAAATAAACTCGGAATATTCATGAGTCTGTCGGCGTTCCTCATGTTTATTCATTGTTTCTTCTCTGTACAATGACGGAGAGTCAACCAATAAAACTGAAACGTGCATGAAACATTTTAGTGTTGGTGGCAGGTTTAATAAGCGATTCAACGCCTCGTCGTCTGTTACCCAACTTTTAATGGCTTCTTCTTCGGAAGGTATTATAGCACAGCATGTATTTTCGGTCCGGCTGGTCGCGCTTCCTTTTTTAGAAATACGGAAATGCTTAAATAGTACTCACGTATTAAATATTGAAAATCAAATCAATGTTCAGATGCGCCAAAACATTTCCATTACGTGCGTGCGCGCGCGTGTGTGTGTGTGTGGTTGTGTGTGTCTGTGTGTGTGTGGGGGGGGTGTCTCTGTGTGTGTCTGTGTGTGTGTATGTGTGACTATTTAGGAAGGTTTAGCGCTGTATATACCGCACTGAATCGTAGAAATTTCCAGGTCGGTAACTAGGGGTGTTTTCATCCACTGGGAGGAATGCACCCCCAGTCTTCGTTAAGACATGCATCTAGTATAAGGTAAAAGCTGATGTAAAAACCTACGGTTTACTGTAGGCTCTGTCTTGTGGCAATCGTTTGCACCTACAAAGATTAGCAATTATACCAATTATGTGGTTGGTTCTGCACAAGGCCTTCACCACTATAACCAAATCATCTGTGTGGATTCTCGAACAACAATATAGTTGTTGTGACGAAGGTCATATGTCGAAATCGACGGGAGAGTATATAAATATATATATATATATATATATATATATATTTTTATATATATATATATATATATATATATAGGGGTGGCTGTATATATATCATATATATATATATATGGACTCTTCCGTCGATTTGTTACCAATAAAAGCCTATCATTTTGAAAATGAATAACAATTCGTCTCTTATAACGTGGTAAGTTTAAGAAATATTATAGCTCTAGTATTGCACTATCGAGCTATTTCACCGATAACTTGTGTTACTTAGATGTAATTACTAGCCCAAGTAGTAAAATTACATCTAGAAACCATTTATAAACACACAGACACACGCACACACAATATATATTTTTTTGCTTCACTCTTAGAAGCAAAGGCTGAAAAAGTGTCATCGACGTATCTAAAATATATCTAGAGCTTCAATATGTTACTAAAAGCTGTTGACTCATAGAATACTACAAAAATATCTGTTATGCAGGACCAACATGAGTTCAACAAATATATTTTTAGTGAAAGGTGGAGGAGTTAGATTGCTATTATAAAGTGGGTCAACACAAATACCAATGATCTCCTGTAGCGGGCCATTGGTAAATAGGTTGGAAACGTCAAATGAACACAGGAAGTTGTTCGCAAAATTAGGTTGCAACTTATGTAAATATTCAACGAACCTGAATGAATCGGTAATGCAATAGTTAGTGTATATAGCATGAACTGTTTTGTTAGGAAGTGTTGGGCAGATCCCGCCATATACAAAATAGATATAAGTGGGAGACCTTCTTTATGTATTTTAGGAAGGCCATAAAGTCTAGGATTTTAATGAAACATAAGGCCTAATTTTATCATAGATCTCTTTGGAAAAATATCCTTTCTTATAAAAGTATAAAAACGCTTCTGGGTCTTAATTTCATTCTTATTAGTGTGTTCGCATGTTTAAGGAGGGCCAATGCGAACAAACTGATTTACATCATGCAAAATAACTAACATTTTCTGGATATTCTACATGATTCAAGATAACGACACGAGTACCTTTGTCCGGTTTTCATATATAAATATCTTTATTTGATTTCAATGACTTCATGGTTTTGAAATGCGTGCTGGATCAAATAACCGAATTGCAATAATGAAAAACCAAGTCTTTTAGATTAGTCTTAACAGACTTGGTTTTTCCTTATTCAACATTTAAACAGGTTATTTATGTGATTTTTTTTTCGTTCACTTCTTTATTTTCCTGTTTTTATCTATTTTTTTTATTTTCGCGAGCTCTTTTTTACGCTTCGCCTTCGCTTAATATCCTTACTATACCATCTCTACACACCCTAGTAGAACCCGTTAACCGGCGTTGCCCGGTGGAAGCATGCCCCACAGGCAAAAAAAGAAAACTACGGTTGTTGGTGGTGGCCACTGTTGTCCTTGAACAATTGCAGACACTGGCGACCGTGGTCGAAATAAAATAATTTGGCTTTCACTGGTGATTAGTGCTGGTTTGGGGCGATAACATGCAGGTATTGTTTGAATTTAAAAAAAAAGAGCAATTAAAGAAATGCGTAAATTAGTATTGATTAATAAAATTACGAAAAATGGTCCATTAGAATAATAACGGAAAGTAAAAACAGGGATTCTCATTGTATATGAACAGTTTAAAGTCCTTGCTATTTCTGTTTGTTGTTCAAATCTTCCTCCTCTTTGCAACTCTTCCACCAATTAAAATAAATCCCAGTTATATGTCATCTTTTTTAACAAAACAATTATGACTTTTTTCACTTCACTTAACTTCTTTGAGTATTGTCATGTTAAGAATAGTGTTTGGAATAGACATCCCAATTCCCCATGTTTAGAACGCCTTTTGAAATAGACAACACAAACCTCCCCATCTTAAGAACGACGTTCGGAATAGACAACCCTAACACTCCCATGCAAAGAACGGCTTTCGCATTAGATAAGCTTTTTTGTTTGTTTTGGGGGGGAACAATAATTCCTCCAAATTTAAACGTGATAATCACTATCAGTATACTCCCCGCAGATGCAAAAAAAAATGGGGATGGCAGTACTGATAGTAGAGAAGTAGATTTGTTTATCGCACGTACATACAAACCTGGGAGCCAGTGAAATATAGTGCATAATACAGTACTTTATATCTCTATAAGTACTTGTCTCCAGAAAATTTAAATGAGATTTTTTTAATAAGCATAGTCGAAAACCTAAAGAAAATTGTGGAGGTGGACTTATTGTATAAATGTACCGTGTGCGCAATGTCAAGAATCCAGTAGATGATATTGCTGAAACATTTATTTTTAATTCAACGACGATCGTAATAGATTGCACACGTACACACATATATACTTAAAAGAAATGGTAACGGGTACACATACATGCCCGCCCTGGCGTCCAAATATATGTGCATATTTGCGCCTGCATGCATAGACACCTGCGTTGTTCTCGCTTGCGTCAAATTTTCTTTAAAGTGCTAAGATTGGGTGCGTAGCATAGACATGGGTGCGCACATACACAGATACATACATACGTCCACGTCCTTGCCCACAAGGAGGCGATTATACGGGCTCATATGCGCATATTTAATCAGGCATACTAGCACCCCACGCATACGTTCAAGCGCGTGCGCGCATGCAGATACCAATGCCCGTGGGCACATACATCGACATATATACACAGCTGCACGCTCTCCCACACCATGTGGACAGCAGGCAGCGGGCATCTATACTCTCACATCCACATACGCATACACAGGCACGTGCATACACACACTGGTACCCCGTGTGCACACGGGCGCCCACGTGGATGTACACGCGCGTGCATACACACACATACATACCCAGTTATACAGACAGTTATTGGTATAGAAATATTCGTCTGGAGAGATTTAAGTTCATTTGTGGGTACATAGGCGCAATACTTTCGTTCGATGTAGATCTGGTTATACATAGATATGAGCATAAGCACATTGTCAGGGTTCTGTACATAATGTTTTCATTTTCATTAGTGGGTTTTTTTTTGTTAGATGTGTGTGCACACGGGCGCGCCGGCGTACTCCTCCGCATACAAATATAACCCACAGATGCACGCTCCTACACGCATGCATGTACCCCAGATAAACATGCATACGCACATACATATACGCACGCACATATGCTCTCGTTATATACCTCTGCAAAGATATGCACCCACACTCCCTCATGCACAGATATGTGCGCACGCATATACATACGGGTATATAGCGTGGCATGCCGTAAATATGGGCGCGGGTGTCATCCACATATACTTAACATACGCATTAATAAGCGCCCACGTACCCGGGATAGTGGTTCTGGGTAGCCATGTTTATAGATTTTGGGGAGGAGTTTGGGGTGGTTTATATGGGAATTGAGTGCTGTAGTTATTGTTCTAAGTTGGAGTGCTTTTTTATATATATATGGTATTATCGATCAGTTTTGGCGGAAGGCTATATTGGGATGCCATACTCTAAGGTGTGCGTCTGTACACATTAGGCATCGGTTGGTTGTACATTTCCATGTGCACTTACCTGTGCAGGTGTAGATCCACATAGTCATATGTAAATAATTTCCGTGTTAAGTCGTGGAGGTTGCATGTAGGGTGTGTTGGGGTTGGGCGGGGGTTGCTGGGGGGGAGGGGAATTGATGCCGATTATGGGTGGTTATGTGGGGTGAGATTATGTGGTGTTTAGAGTTGGTGGTGATTGGGGGTATGTGTTATTTTGTTGGATTTAGGGAGATTCTTAGGGGGAGGGGGTAAAGTGGTGTGGGGGGTTGGTTGAGGAGGTTTGGCTGAGTGTATGTCATGGTAGTTGTGGTGGGTGGTTGTATTGGACATATAGTTAGGGGGATTTAAGATGGTGTTGTCTAAGGGATGTTTAGAGAGGTGTATAGTTGCTAAGGAGGTGTGATCTGTAATGCCTACAGTTTATGGTGGTTTCCTGTTTTTTGTTTAGTACTTTGTCTCTGTCTTTAAAATTGGAGATAAGGAGTTTCTCGTTTAGGCAGAGGAGACATGGGGAGTGTAGGGATTTACATGTGCTAGATTTTCTAAGGATTTCCCATTTAATGGTTGGTGTAAGGTTATTTTGGGTTAGATGTAGGTAGTGGGTAGTTAGTGAGGTTTTGTTAGGGTGGTTTGCACGCCAGGGCGGGCATGTATGTGTACCCGTGACCGTTTCTTTTAAGTATATATGTGTGTACGTGCGCATGTGTGTACCCGTGGCTGCCACCGCTAGCTGACCCTCTCCAAACAATTAACAACAAAATAAAAACTAAAAATAAATAAACCGAATCATAGCCCCCCCCGTCTCCAAACATAAGCGAACACCCAACAGCTACAGACATACTTACCAAGAAATCACCTCACCAACGAGACGTTAAAAACATTTAAGACAAAGACTCGAATTTTAAAGTAACCCCTCCTCCCACCCCCACATATTCCCCTTCCCCTCATGTATCCCTATGCCCTCAGCTACACCAGAAATGAACTTCCCAGACCCTCCCCCACAAGTTCCTTAACCCCCAAAACTAAAACATTATCGACATACCAAACGCCCCCAACTTCCCTCCTTGTTCCCTTCCTCTCTTCCTCTTCCACCCTCCTCGCAAACCCCCCTGACCTCATTCACTCTTCCACTCTTTCATCCCAAAATAGCGAATATTTCTGTAAAAGTCTGAGGACACTACAGACGGTCAAAAAAACGGCCGTGTAGCCGAAACAATAATGTAACTTAACAGAAAGATACGGTAATAAAAAATAAAACGCATATTTGCTCTACAACAGTATTCAGCACTTTTTCAGTTTTTATTAATTGCCATTTCCACTAAACTATATATATATATATATATATATATATATATATATATATATATATATATATCCTTTACGGGATATCTTGGATTTTTTACATTTGGATCCTCCACTTTTACCTAAACTTTGGATTTTACCGTCTTTCAATTTTCCACTCTTCATTGATTCAAGTGAAATTATGAGCTAGAATCAAAACAAAATCATTTAGCCATATTCGCTACCATCAGTGTTAACGACACATGCATATTAAACTTTACAATTGGTACAGTTCTATACTGTCATGTATATATATATATATATATATATATATATATATATATATATATATATATATATATATATATATTATAAATGTATATTTGAACGTGTGTTATGAAAAAAGGGGCAGACCCCAGTAAGTAAAAGAGCAAACTGGATAAGTTCGAAATTTATATTTGGAAAAGTTTAGAATCCAGTAAGAAAAGTTAAAAATGAATACATATTGAAATCCAAAGAATGTTGAACGATTGTCATTGTTTTTTTTTTTTTGTAAATAACTAAATATTATTTATGTCGAAGTTAGATATGAACAATGCAGTTTAGAAATAATTATTAACAAATATATTAGATTTTTTAAATAAATAGGTTATAAATGAAACAATTAATTTACGAATTACTTTGTTACCAGAGGCGTGGGGATGCATGTGCAAAGCGCACGTGTAATTTGAAAATTGAGGAAGTCACACTGTTTGACCATGCCTATTGAGATGGGTTCGAGTTAGTTGGGAAGAAGACAGAGTCGCAGCTGATGCCCTTGGGGGCGAAGAGGGGGGAGAGGAGACCATATAGCATACAAATTAGTCGGACTACGCCTACCACATTCTAATTTTTACAAATTTGACTCCTTAGCAGCTATTTTTCAGGCTAAAGACCAAACCGATTTTCACAGGTTGCAATATCCCATATATCAAGCTTAAAGTCTATAAACAAAAAGTGATAGAGTAGTTTGTTTAAGGCTGTTCCACAGATATAGAAAGAGAGTTACTTTAAATACAACTACAAATGCAATGCAATTATGCACCGTGTATAAAATATGAGCAAATACAACTGCGCGTAATATTGAAATTAAACTAATAATCCAATACGAAAATATAAAAAACGAATAGTTAATTAATAATAGTTCATTTTTAAAGAATATGCAATTCAATTATTTTTTAAGTCGTTGGCATATTCACTACTAAGTATATAAAGAATTTGTATTCACTTTTAAAATATAAAAATTGGTTTTAATATCAACGCCAGTGCGACAAATAACACAACTTTATATATATGTGTGTGTGTGTGTGTGTGTGTGTGTGTTTGTGTGTGTGTGTGTGTGTGTGTGTGTGTGTGTGTGTGTGTGTGTGTGTGTGTGTGTGCAGGCATTATATTATATATTTTGAAATAAAAAAATCTTCCAATTTTGTATTCAAATATAAATATTGATATCAGGAAATTCATTTAGATAGCTCGATAGTGCAATACTAGAGCTATAAATATATTTTTAATATACCGTTTTCCTGGAGACAGACACACATTTTATGGTCATCCTAAAAACCTGATAAACCACCTGTACCAATGGTTCTGGATGGTTTTGGTAGTTAATTAATACCAGGATGTAAAGGAAAAAAACGTGTAAATTATGAAAGAATCAAACTGCTTTTCAAGTTTGATGTGATTTTCTTTTCTTTTCTTTTTATTTTATTTATTTTATTAATTTATTTTTATTTTATTTTTATTTTTTTATTTATTTTTTTTTTTTTGCTATTTGGTTCTTATGTATTTTTAACGCTGATGAATGCCCTAATGAGAATAAAAGCATTTTTTTTTAATATATACAGAGACCTATAGATAAAAATGTCAGTATGATGCAGAACAATTGTCCACTTGTATAGTAAATATACTGGATCATTTTTTGGGAGGTAGCATAAAAATGAGTGACTGTTCCTATATATATATATATATATATATATATATATATATATATATGAAGCTGGATGTGTGTGTGTGTGTGTGTGTGTGTGTGTGTGTGTGTGTGTGTGTGGTCACGAATAGGCTCCTATATGGTTGACTATTTTAAAAAACTGATTACATATAATGATATCGATGTATCGAGACACAGGAATGGTTATGTTTGATCTGGCAGAACGGTGGTTCATTAAAATTGTGGAGTCTGCGTTCGCGCCTGGTCCACAAAGTATGGAAATAAAAAATTTAAAAATTAAAAAAAAAACGTTCACAAGTGTTTTTGATATAGATGTACATAAGAATACTTTGATAAGTATATTTTAACTTAAATAGGGAGTGCATAATTAAATTGTGGGGT
The DNA here is from genome assembly GCF_053919585.1 of Euprymna scolopes. Lineage (NCBI taxonomy): Eukaryota > Metazoa > Mollusca > Cephalopoda > Sepiida > Sepiolidae > Euprymna > Euprymna scolopes. The sequence continues at coordinate 138,131,963 of NC_136491.1, read as the reverse complement.
CTGCGTTCGCGGCTGGCCTCCATAGAATGGAAATAGGCACAAACTTTAATTAAGGCTTTTCATATCTATCTGCGTAAGTATACTTTGATAATTATGTTTCAGTTTGAAAAAGTATGGTATAATAAAATTATGGGGAGTTCGTTCGCGCCTGCCATCCATAGAATGGAAATATGTCACAAAGTTTAACAAGATTTTTTTTAATATAGATCCACAGAATATTGTGATAAGTGTTTCAGTGTGACAGGTGTGGTATACTAAATTATGGGGTTTATCTATTTTATTTTTACTTTCATCATATTTTGCTTTGGTTTTGATACCCCCAAATTCGAAGCTATCTCTTTACAATCCTTTCTTTTCATAACCTATCATACTTTCATAAATCAGAGTCCATATTCTGTAGGCTGTTTTTGAACCCAGTCAACGGCGGGTACTTTTGCTAGCATATATATATATATATATATATATATATAGAGAGAGAGAGAGAGAGAGAGAGAGAGAGAGATAGAGAGAGAGAGGGGGGAAGGGGGAGGGAAAGATAGAATAAATAGATAAACTGTTTTAGAACACGCTTTTAGATGCGAAAAAAAATTTCTAATTAATTTTCAAAAGCGTGTTCTAAAACAGTTTATCTGTTTATTTTTTATTTTTCATTTTGCCGACACTTTTTCAATTTCATATTTGGCGACTGCGCGTCTTTCCGAATTTATAAATAAGAAAATGAAAACTAAAAAGTTTTACGTGCAATACCAGCTAGCGCGACCTTGATAACACATGAGGATAAACGTTTTACTTTTACTTCCGGAAGGAAAAAAAGATGAACAAAACTTGAGAACACTTTCTCTGGTGAAGGATTTAATTGAAATTAATTAGATAAAAAAATAAAAAATAAAATTATTTCTTCGTATCTATAAACGTGTTCTAAAACAGTTTATCTGTTTTTCTAGATCTTTCGTTTCAAGAGGCTTTTATTTACCGACATTTTTCCAATTATATATATATGTGTGTGTGTGTGTGTGTGTGTGTGTGTGTGTGTGTGTGTGTGTGTGTGTGTGTGTGTGTGTGTGTGTGTGTGTATTTATATGCATATATATATATAATTATTTACTATAATAATCAAATACCTACAGACACTATATATATATATATATATATATATATATATATATATATATATATATATATATTGGATTGACAAACATACACAGACTTTCCACCCCAGATTCAATAAACAATTCGTGATTGATAGCATTGACACAATCCTCAATAACAACTCCTTCCAATTTAATAATGACAACTACATCCAAATACTAGGCACAGCAACGGGTACTAAAATGGCACCGACATATGCCACCCTTACACTCGCCTTCCTAGAAGAGACCCTTTATGAAAGTATAGAGCGAAAGTACGAGCATAATATAAAAACACTCTTCATAAAATCTTGGAAAAGATACCTAGACGATTGCTTTATCCTCTGGAGAACAACATGGGGGATATCAGAGAACTTCACACTTTGCTACAAAATCTACACCCAAAAATAAACTTCACACTAGAACAAAGCCCCACAGAACTACCTTTCCTAGACATCCTAGTAACAATCAAAAACAACAACATAATCACAGACATCTACCACAAACCCACAGACACTCAACAATATCTTCACCTCAAAAACCACCATCCTAAAAACTGTCTTAAATCAATACCCTACTCCCTAGCACGTAGAGTCTGTACCATAGTAACAGACAAGCACCTCCGTTCGACTAGACTGAATGAACTACAAATAACACTGCGGAAAAGAGGATATCCACTACCACTAATACAGAAAGGTATTGAACTGGCTGAAAAAATTACATTAGACCTACTAAGAATCCCAAAAGAATACAACAAAGAACACATTTTAGCATACGTATCCACACACAACACAAACAACCCAGAACTATTTACACAGATAACAAAAAAACTTATCCTCCTTAATCAAAACGACAAACTAAACAACATACTTAAAACAACAAAAATAATAAAAAGCAAACGCCAACCCAAAAACTTAAAACAATTTCTAACTTCCTCAAAACTCGTTCCACACACTACAAAAGGGGTTACAAAATGCAACAAACCGAGATGTGGAATATGTGACATAATAATAGAAGGAATCACATACACATTCGAAAACCTAACGCAAAAATTCAAAATAAAAAAGAATCTAAATTGCACCTCCAGAAATGTAATATATGCACTAAGATGCACAGCATGCAACAAATTTTACATTTCAGCAATAGAGTGCCCTTACATATGAGCAACATCAAAATTGCAGATAACAGGCACGTCTATGTTTCAAAACACGTACACGCATGCAGTGGAAACAGCTTCAAAATAATGCCAATCTTCCAAACAGACAATTATTTTTATTTACTTACACAGGAAATAACTTCATAACAAGATTCACTCCTGAACTAAACAGAGCCTAATATCAACACACAAAAACAAGAAATGCAAGACACACTCGCATGCACATCCATATACATATACACACCCACACATAAATCAGAACCGACACATTAAAACACACACACACACACACGCATAAAACCACACACAGACATAACACCCCTATCTCTAATACAACACACTGGACAATACCAACCCTACTTAACATCGAAACCAAAAACACTAGGAAACACCTAGAACCATAGTGTAATATCTGTTCCAACATCTCGCTCCCCCTTCAGTCAGTGGAGGAGAAATCTTTCATGACTGAGACAACTATCATCCCTTCTATCATCCACCTCCCATACCTATACTCATCCGATTGGCCCCTCCCCTCTGGGGAACGAGATCTTCCCCACACTAGGAACCGATCCTTGGTCTGGCCATATCCACATGGGGAGACAAATAAATAAAAACATTAAAAAATCCCCTATACATATTTTTAAATACACCCCTCTATCTAAACAAACATAATATAAAGAATACCCGAACAGTCTAAGACTGAAACGAAAAATCACAATACTAAAATCTAAGAATCCAAAAAATAAATATCAAAATTGAATGAAAATGCCCCTACCCTTATTTTAGAAGAGGTGGTTCCCTCCCTCCTTACACATACACATTAGTAACGACCTTGGATCACAGTTAACTTCCTAGGGAAGCAAATAACTTCATAATACTATAAAACAGTACACATATTCTTCAAACTAATGAAAGAAAACACACACACACACATCCTACCCTATCCTTTAGGAAAAGAAAAAAACACAAGCAGAAAGAGAGAGTGAGAGAGAGGAACACAAGACAGGAGTGACCACAGCCCAATAAAAGAGTAATAAAAATTGAACATTCCAATGAATAGTAGACACTTGCACGTTTCCACCTGTGTGTGTGTGTGTGTGTGTGTGTGTGTGTGTGTGTGTGTGTGTGTGTGTGTGTGTGTGTGTGTGTGTGTGTGTGTGTGTGTGTGTGCGCGCGCGCGTGTGTGTGTGTGTGTGTGTGTGTGTGTGTGTGTGTGTGTGTGTGTGTGTGTGTGTGTGTGTGTGTGCTTATATATTAGTCCTCGCGCGAAAGCGCAGGACACAAAATGTTTTAAATAATAATAATAATAATAATAATAATAATAATAATAATAATAATAATAATAGAATAACAATAACTAAGTCTTTCGCTAGCGTGGACTACTATTGAGTGTAACCAGTAACACACCCCTTTTGGAATTTTCGTCTCTGTTTTCCTCGTTATCTACTGAATATTTTTAATAAAACCTACATGAAATATGTTCCTTATTAAATTGTAAAGAGTTTCTTTTCTGAAAGAAGTTTTAAAAAATTTAATCTAAAAAAGTTATTTTAAAGTTTTTGTTAAAAAATATCAGATTTTCTCATTATTCAGATATGTATGACAAAGAGGGAGTTGCAAAAAAAGAGTTGTGGTAGGAGGAGAATTACAAACTGAAATAGAGAGAATCTTCAGACCTGTAATAATACAAAGAGGGGGTTGATAAAATGAGTTGTGGTGTGAGGAGAAATACAATCTGAAATAGAGAGTAGGAGAGTTTTTTATAAATACATACAAAACCACATTCATCTTTTTTTAATCCAAATTAATAAATTAAATAAAATATAATCTTAAAAAGATACGATACAAGTTAGAAAAGCATTTCATCCAAGGCATGAAAATTGTTAAACAAAATGTTTTTACTATAGGCTTTAAAAATAAAGGTACAAGATTCAATTTGAAATTTATTTATCTTCAAAGTGTACTTTTATACATTTTACAAAGTAAGGTATTAAATTTGTATACTTTTCTGCTTTTCTAACTTGTATATATATATATATATATATATATATATATATATATATATATATACGAGGAAACAGTTAATAAAACATGTTAAAAACACTTTGAAAAAGAGTTAAAAACATATTTAATCTGAAAAGGAGACACTTGATAAGTGGATAGTCCTTAATCCGCGGAGTTTCGAAGAAATACTTTCCTTCTCATCAGAGGGTAGGAATTAGTAAAATGCGGGATCGAATTTTGCATACAAAAGTATTTGATAAATACAAAGATCTTATTTGATAACAAAAAAGTGAAGCAGAGGGTTATGATGAAACAACAAGTAAGTCAAAGATCTTATTTGATAAGAAAAAAGTGGAGCAGAGGGAATATGGTGAAGAAAAAGGTGATTAAACGTGAATGGATAGTCTGGTGAAAAATAAATAATCCAAAAATATAACTTCAAGAAAGTTAATTGAATTTCCATTTGCACAAGTAAAATCCAAGGAAATCCCGTAATTGGAAGATGGTCCAAAATAATCCAAAGGCCGAAATCCATGGAATAATTCACAAATATGTACAAGGGAAAAGGGGAAAAATTCCAATAATATTAATAAAAGAAAAATAAGATATGCTTTTTACGCTACTGCCGAGACATAAATATAAATAAGAAAGATCAGGGAAGAAGAAGAGGAAAAAGAATGGTGATAGAATTAAATATAAAATAGAAAAACAAATGTCAAAATGATCCAGACAGGAAATGTTAAAAGGCACGAAAAAAAATATATAGGGCAAAATAATATAGGTCAACAGAAATGTACAGAATATATCAGCAAGAGTTGTTAAAAGACACTAAACGGAAAATAAATAAATAAATAAATAGAAAATAAATAATAAATAAACAATAAATAAATAAATAATAAAATATAAAATAAAATATAAAAATTATTTAAGGGGAGAGGGTGGCCGGTATCTGCAAATTCAGGAAAAAGCAAGAAAGTAAGTAAGTAAATGCATATAGTAAAATCTAAGTAATATACATACAAGATATGAAAGTGTGAGTAGATTGATATATTAGATAGATAGGAATATTTAAAGACTAAAACAGAAATTGCAGATAAAAAAAACGGACAAGCAAAGAAGAAATGAAGAATTAAAATAAAGGATTATCAAATTATAAAGTATTAAGAAAGTATGTAGAAAAAAACGATAAAGTTAAAGAAAAAATTATATATCTATCTACAAGGTAAAAGTAATAACTATGTAATTTGAAAATTGCCATAATTAAATTTGGACTTATGTTTACAGAAAGAGATCAGTTCATTTTTAGAATTTATTATATTGTTACTTTAAGGGAAAGTAATTATAGTTATAGCTTCAGTTGTGCAGAGGCGAGATGACTTAACTTTGTTATCGTGGCCCATTTGATTGAGAAGGGGGTATTATTAAAATTAAGTTTTTTAATTAAAGTGGTTAGAGAAGTTCCTTGGTTATTATTAGAATTATGGTTGTTAAAAGAAGAAATGTGGTTTGATATGCTTTTCTTAATTAATATTGAAGTAGCGCCGATATATGTATGTACTTTATTAAAAGCTCGAGGTCTGGTATTAATATTAATTTGCTGATTTGTATTAGTTAAATGGTTTCAATTTTGTTCATAGTGTTCAATAAATGGTGGGACAATGATTGTATGAGGACTATTTTGGAGGGGATAATGAGTGTTGTTAGTGTTAGGATGGCTGTTAGGAGAAATATTATTATTCTCATTATTATTTTTATTATTATTATTTCTAGTTGTATGATTGTAGATGGAGGGGCTGCTCGAGTGGTGTATTGGATTAGTAACTATATCAGATGGAGGATGGGAAGAAGGATAACTTGAAGACGAAATATTAGTGTATGTTATGGGAGGATTGCGTGGGAGCTCAGTAATTGTGCAAGAATATATAACATCTTTATGGATGCAATCATTATTGAGTGGGCAAAGATGTTTGTTATTACAATTACAGTTAGTTTTGGGTCTAATTGGGAAAGGGATTTCTTGGGCTGATTTAATTTTTTTGTTATTAGATGTTAAGATTCTTTGTGCTAAATTAGGCATTGTTGAATAAGAAATCCTGATTGAGTTTTTATTGAAAATAGAACTATATATGTGTGGGTATTTGAAAGAGTGTTATACAATGTTGAAGAATTCCTTAGGTATATTAGTTTTGACATTTAGGCTAAATGGAGGATTAAACCAAATATTTTTCTTTCTCCTGATGCGACTGGGTGGGTTAGAGGTATTGCGATTAGTATTTTGGTTTTAATTATATATGTAGACTGGTTAATTGTTATTGATAGCAGCAGATTTTGTTATTTGAACTGGTTTCTTACGAGTCATACTGTGTGTGTGATTAAAGATTTAAGGAGGAGCATAATTGATGTATTTAATTTTTTTCTTGTATCCTGAGTTCCATAAGGCATTATTGAAGAAAGTAGAATTTTGATTGAAACATAATCTACAGGATGCTTCCACAAAGTCTGGCTACATAATGTAGCCAGACTTTGTGGACACCCTATATATATATATATATATATATATATATATATATATTATTATTATTATTTTTTTTTTTTTTAAACATAGTGGATAATTATATTTTAAAAATAATATATATATATATATATATATATATATATACCGCTCCCCATGTGGGGCTACCGAATTGTTTAACGGGCAAATTATTCCTAAATCACATTTAGGTAAAAATGCACTTTCGTAAATAATTCAATTCATTCAAAACGTATCGCAAAAACAAAAACAAAAACAAATAACACGTATATATATATATATATATATATATATATATATATATATATATATATATACTGAATGACAAATATGAATATAAATATTATACAGAAAAAATCATACAGCACATGCAACACCTTATATTCTCAAATGGTCACCATTTTAGTACTGGACAGGCTCAACGTTGCTCAACTTCACTGATCTAACGCTTACACGTCCGTCAACGTTATTATGACATCTAGTGTTGTTATATATCTACAGAAAATTTGCTGTATTTGTAGCCAACTGTAACCGTATTGAATATGCATGTGTTTTAATGTTGCTCTCGTTGTGTGTATAGACACTGTCACATTTGTGCGGACAAAGGAACTGATAAGCACAGAAAACAAAAAATTCATGACAAAACAAAAGCATTAACACATCTGCAATAGATAGGTTGGATGTTTGACAGACAGGCAAGAGAACTAAACAAAACTAAACATAACGAAACTGTTATTCACAAGCGATCACGTAAGTCCCAGTGGTTAAGTTAATTTACTGTTGCGCATATACGTATTTATACAATTAACTGGTGCAGACCACAATTCTAATCCACCGTATTAATATTCCAGTAAATATGAAAGCTGCGTCAATTTAATAAGCACGTCTGTTCATTACATTAAGGTTGCATATGGATGCATTATGAGTGCAGATACATAATAGTCGTTTCCTATGTTGTCCATATATCTTTAATTGCGTTATTGAGTTCCAGCGTTAATAAAATAAATTGAACGGTTGTACTTGTGTAAATATTCTTATGATAATCAAAAACTAAATGTGTTTTAGCATTGCCCATTTTCTCTTCGTCTGTCTGTTCGTTTTCCGTTTCTGGTTATCTCAAATTTTGTACATTAGATCATAGTAAAACTTTTTGATTAAGTTATTATGTGAGTGCACGCATTTCGGTTGGATGGATATTTTTTTAAAGTCTGGTTTGTCTCCCAAAACAAGTAATCTAACCCCAACACGGGTAAATATAATAAAATGCTTCCGAATATCTAACACCGAATTTCTTTTAAATTGCGGCGTTAATTTTGGGTCAAAATCGGACTGTCCTATCTTTAATCGGATTTTTTCGATTATCGATTTTCAATACTTATCAGAGGCATTCCGATACAAAACTAATCTCGCAACATTTTCAGACACATAAAGTACATTTGTGTGAAATTTAGAAAAACGGTCTAACCGTTTCGGAGTCCATACGGATCGAACTTACGCACAGAGACATACACATAGACAAAAGGGCTTATATATATATATATATATATATATATATATATATATATATATATATATATGCAGGCAAAGTGGCTTGTATATATATATATGTGTATGTGTGCGTATTTGTGTGCATGTCTTTCACTGTAATTGTAAAGCAAGGGTTGCGTAATACCTGACTACATCTCTCCTGAACAAGTATATTTTATTTCAGTGACAAGATGTCCAGAACGCTTGTAGAGAACACAGAAGTAAGCATAGAACACATACAGCACCTAGTATTTCCAAATGGTCATTTTACATGCGTAAAATAATAAATTGTTTCCAAATAACTAACACGGCCTTAATTATGTTTCCGAATTTTTAGATGAGGAAATGAATAGTCTTCTACTCTAATAGTTTCTTCCTTCGGACTACTAGACTTTGGAATTCAATTCCTGTTTCCTGCTTCCCTGGCTGTACCAACCTGAAAAAGTGTAAATGTAATGTGAACAGACATCTTGCTGCTGAATTCCCCACAGTCTTCTATCATACATGACCTTTGAGATGTGACCTTTGAGAACACTACCAAACTACTCCGACAATTTTGGGTCTACACACTTGAAATTTTAGAGATAGATTCTTTGGACATGGATCTAACTTAATAATTTGATTTGAGTCCAAAACAATAAATGTTTAGGTGTCATAATAGGGGTCAAAGTTTAAAAAAATTGAGCGTCTTTTTTTTTTTTTTTGCTCAGCATACACCTCCAAACACCCGGGCAACACCGGGCATCCATGCTAGTATATCTATAAAAGTGAATGTGTCTCTGTGTGTGCATCTGTGTGTCTGCGTGTCTGTGTGTGTACATTTTCCCACGCAATAACTCTGTCAATTATCAGTCTACACTCGAAATTTGATATATAGGGTACTGAGATTTGGGAAAATATTTTGATCTGTTTTCGGCCAGGAATTTGTCTGTTAAGGAGTCAAAGTTCAACGATTTCACCTTTGAGAACTCTACTAAACTCCTCCGCCAATTTTAGGTCTAAACACTTTAAATTTTAGATATAGATTACTTTGACATCGATCTAACTAAATAGCTTGATTTGAGCCCAACACAATAAATGTTAAGGGGTCATAATAGGGATCAAAGTTTTTTAAAAAATTGACCTCTGCGGTCTCTTTCAAATTACTCAGACAATTTCTGGTCTAAATATTTGAAATTTTACATAAAGGGTATTCAGAGATAGGGCAAGCTTTTAAATCGGTTTGGGCCGAATTTTTTTAGTTACCAATATATAAATCTATGTATGTATGTATGTATGTTTTCATGTCTGCCTAAAACTTTCGACAGAAGCCACAGATTTTTACAATATCAGTATTGTTTTGAAGTTTGGCCTTTCAGACGACAAATATCGAAAAATTGGCTGAAAATATTAATACCTTCACCTTAAACTGGGCACTTTTCTACAAGGGGTCGCTTTTTCGCCGATATTTTTGAAAGTCATCCTCTCCTTTCGATTATCTAGCCTTAATAAAAACCTACGTCACTTACGGTTTTGCGGTGGTCGTAACAGCAAAGACGTCAGGTTTTTTCCCCCGTTCGTTTCCTCCTTCACGATACGGGTTCGACTCTGCATTCCTACTACCACTTTTTTTTTTTTTTTTTTTTTTTTTGCTCCACACACACATCCAAACACCCGGGAAACGCGGGGTTGAAATGCTAGTATATATATATATATATATATATATATATATATATATATATATATATATATATATATATATGTGTGTGTGTGTGTGTGTGTGTGTGTGTGTGTGTGTGTGTGTAATTTATTTTGGTTTTTGCGATACGTCTTCAATGAATTCAATTATTTACGAAAATGCATAACCACCAAAAAACGCATCGAAGCACAGAAATTATGAACCCGTGTCTTCTGGAAAATCTACAACAGTGTAGTAAATAATGGCCAATCAACAATTCCCTAACTATCGAACAATCATGAAGTTGTTTGCTCAGCAACCGAGAAGGCTAACATGCTTGCTAGTTGGTTTGCCTCCAACTCCACACTGGATCCTGCTAACCACCCTTTTCCTGACTTTCATTTGCGGACAGACGCAACACTTGACGATTTGAAAATCACCCCTTCTCAGGTGCATGCTATCATAAAAAAATCTTGACACTTCAAAAGGATGTGGACCTGATCTCATCCAGGCTGTGCTATTAAAAAAGTGCTCTAATCCTCTCTAAACTTTACAACAAATGCCTTAATGAATCTTGCTTTCCTGCCTGCTAAAAAACTGCTTCTGTGGTACCAGTTTTCAAGAATTCTGGCGAAAGAACTGACCCAGTAAATTACCGCCCCATTAACCTCCTCCCACTTTTTGCCAAAATATTTGAGTCCATAATTAGCCAAGCTTTAGTCTATTACAGATGCTAAACTACTGACCGACCTACAATATGGATTTAGGCAAGCCCGTTCCACAGCAGACATTCTAACTGTAATCTCCGAGCGTATATACCATTCACTTGACAAAAGCCTTAGATATATCTAGAGCTACCGCTTTACCCTTCCTTGCTTTTTATAGTAATTGAGTTAAGAATAATTAAAATTAAAAATTAGAAGGCATAAAAGTATAAAAGTATATAAATAAATAAAAAGGAAGTAAATATATTAAATATATAGGAGTAATAACAACAGTGATTGGTGAAATATTTGAAAAATAATGGAATATTTACGATGAGTATATTAAGAGAAAAGGGAATAAATTAATAATTAATTACAACTATAGACCAACTTGTCATAAAAGGTTAAAATAAACTAAATTATTATATATGTAATAAGCAAATTAAATTTTAAAAAAATTGCCTAGAAGATAGTAGAGTGATGATTACAGATCAGTGCAACATTGGTACCGTCGATTTCAAATCCGACAAAAGGGAGTAGCACATGAGTCCTTTTACAACATACCAGAACGGAAGACTGTCACGTGGTTGCGAAACCTTTGTTGTATTCAGAACCGACTGTACAAATGTGACCATAATTTTCGAAGGCACTGATAATTTTGCAACACTGGAAAACGTTTTCAATCAAAAGATATGTTTCTGCATTTAATAAAATGAATGCGATTCAATTAATGTTAGAAAAAATAGTTTTAAATAATTGAAGACTTCTCGTAACTTGAGGGACTTTGCGTAAACTGCCACATCATCAAGTTTTGATAGTTTAACTAATTGAGTTAGTTTAAATTTGAAAAGGCTTTTTATAACTTCTCATTTTGTTATCGTCTTCACGTGTTCAGAATGAAATAATCATTCTGAAAAAGCTTCACTAATCCCATTATTTCCAATAGTTTTACAAGTAGTCTTTAAAGGGAAGACATCTTCAAAAAATAATACGATCCATTTTAGCCAAACGAAACCTTATTTTAAACATTATCAGTTTTTTGCAGCTGACATGTATATTTGTGATGTACTAGTAAAAATATTTAACAAACTGCATATGGACGCGTGGGAAGATATCAGCAGCAGCAGAGGATGGCTGGCTGGCGAAGTGATTGGTAGCAGCAGTATCCAAAAAATGCGCATATGCAAATTAGGAAGTATACGCGAGAAGAAAAGGGAAAAAGGAGAAAATGCACTACGTCGTCGGGAAAAGAAAAGTGCAACGTCGAAAAAATAGACGTGTAAAGTTGAGAACCAATATGGGTCGGCTGTGGCCGACATGCGGTCGGAGAAGCGAGAGACTTTTTAAGTGGTGTCGACACGAGTAACTACTATGACCTTCACCTTCACCGAGGTGAACGATTTATATGACCTTCACCGAGGTGCGCGACTTGACACACAAAAATACACCGCGTCTTAATCACCTGCTAACGCACGCGTCACTGTAACGTCCAATGACAACAACAACAACAACAACAACAACAACCTTCTCACTCGACCTGCCTTTATACCACTATCTCAATCCCTTCTCTTGCACATGCGCCTGTAGATTCCTGACAACCTCGAGACTTCCGCTTATAAAAACCCAAGTTTTGTTGTCGCGCATGCCTATCCAAGGCACAAACACGAGGGCGTTTGTTGTGTTGGTAAGTACTACAACTACAGGTAATAAAAACCTTTGTTAAAAAAGATAATATGCCGACCCGAATTTTTTTTTATTCATTTTCTTTGTTCGTAACTGCAACGTTACAAATATGCACAGTATGTTCTAATGGTTCGTACGAGTGGCCGACGTTGCAGACTTTCGTAACTTGAGAGATTGGCTGGCAGGCGAAGTGATTGGTAGCAGCAGCAGTAGGCAAAAAAGGCGGATATGCAAATTAAGAAGTGTGCGCGAGAAGAAAAGGGAAATAGGAGAAAAAGAGAAGAAAAGTGCGACGTCGAAGAAAATAGACGTGTAAAGTTGAGGAATAAAATGGGCTGGCTGTAGCTGGCTTGCGGTCGGAGAAGCAAGAGACTTTTTAAGTGGTGTCGACACGGAAGAGTAACGGTAATAAACAAAAATTGTTAAAAAAGAAAAAATGCCGACCCGAATTTTTATTTACTTATTTTGTCTGTAACTGCAACGTTACAAATATGTACAGAATGTTTTAATGGTTCGTACGAGGGGCTGACGTTTCAAGTGATATATGCTTGACCCAGGAAAGGGGAGCTCAGAGAACTGGAAGTATCTTTGACTGGATTCTGACCATCCAATTGATATTTTATTTGAAAAATAAATAACTCGTTTAATGGGAAAGTCATGTTGGGACCGATCTGTTTAGGGAAAAGTAATTTTTCTAAATGACGTCCAAATTAATCTCTTTAGAAAGAGATTTCCTTACTGTTATCTTCAGGAGCCAACTTCTGGGTCGCCGAAGGTGACCTCTAACAAAACTATAGAATCCGTCAATGCTGAAAAAATTCCAGGATATTGGAAGGAGATGAAATCATAGCCTCCCGAATTAGGAGGACGAAGAGGAAGAGGAAACAATTGATGAGCGTTCTACACAGTTGATTTTTGTGAGAGCTGTCGAGCAGGTTTGGTCCTTTGGGGTTCTCAGTCAAAAAACAATAAAAAAAAACTTGTGAGTTTTGGTCTTGTTGAGCAAAACTCTCAATCTGTAAGTCTGCCAAACAACCTTGAGAAGGCGAGTACCACTTGTAATATTTAAAAAAATAAGCATTATTGTTTGTTTATATACTGTTTTTATGGTTTTTATTTTATAGGTAGAATTTCTTTGTTACTGCGTCGAGTAGATCGAGCCACAACGTTAGACCGGCACAATGAGCGGGACATTCATAGCCTGTGCAGTGAATATAGTCTTTAACTTGATAACGGAAACCATTTTTAGTGAAAGAAAATTCTATAATGTTTCTTTTTTGCTATTGTGTTCTTTTTGCTTTTATTCGTTTCAAACAGGGCATTTTGTCACTGAAACGTAAGGGCCTACTGTGATTTTGGCCAGATTTATTAGGGCATTTTAAATAGGGAGTTGTGTAATAAGATTTCTACTAACATTATATTTAAATTTCTGCGTGTTGGTACAGTCAAGGAAACAGAAAGCAGGGAGGGATTACAAAATCAAACGGTTCGAGGAAGGAATCTATTAGAGTAGAAATCTTTTCGTCATCTGGTGAGTCATCTGGTGAGTCATCTGGTGAGTCCTCTGGTGAATCATCTGGTGAATCATCTGGTGAGACATCTGGTGAATCATCTGGTGAATCATCTGGTGAATAATCTGGTGAGTCATCTGGTGAATCATCTGGTGAGTCATCTGGTGAATCATCTGGTGAGTCATCTGGTGAATCATCTGGTGAGTCATCTGGTGAATCATCTGGTGAGTAATCTGGTGAATCATCTGGTGAGTCATCTGGTGAATCATCTGGTGAATCATCTGGTGAATCATCTGGTGAGTCATCTGGTGAATCATCTGGTGAGTCATCTGGTGAATCATCTGGTGAGTCATCTGGTGAATCATCTGGTGAATAATCTGGTGAGTCATCTGGTGAATCATCTGGTGAATCATCTGGTGAGTCATCTGGTGAGTCATCTGGTGAATAATCTGGTGAGTCATCTGGTGAATCATCACCAGATGATTAACCAGATGATTCACCAGATGATTCACCAGATATTTCACCAGATGACTCACCAGATGATTCACCAGATGACTCACCAGATGATTGACCAGATTATTCACCAGATTATTCACCAGATGACTCACCAGATGATTCACCAGATGACTCACCAGATGATTCACCAGTGAATCATCTGGTGAATAATCTGGTGAGTCATCTGGTTAATCATCTGATGAGTCATCTGGTGAATCATCTGGTGAATCATCTGGTGAGTCATCTGGTGAATCATCTGGTGAATCATCTGGTGAATCATCTGGTGAGTCATCTGGTTAATCATCTGGTGAATCATCTGGTGAATCATTTGGTGAATCATCTGGTGAGTCATCTGGTGAATCATCTGGTGAATCATCTGGTGAGTCATCTGGTGAGTCATCTGGTGAATAATCTGGTGAATCATCTGGTGAATCATCTGGTGAATCATCTGGTGAGTCATCTGGTGAATCATCTGGTGAGTTATCTGGTGAATCATCTGGTGAATCATCTGGTGTCCTACACTGAAAATGTAGAATTTTACTGTTAGCTAATGGTTAAATGTACAGCATAATAACTTTGACACATTTCTTCTCATTAGATGACCGAAGTTAAGCAACGTTAAGTCTAGTCAGTACCAGATGGGTGACCAATTTTGGAATTCCAGTTGCTATATGTAAAGGGACGTCGAAACCTCCTTGCAAGAATTGCAAAAGCCTAACGTCGTCATCTGCCTTTACGAGGATATACATGCGACTGAGGACCACGTGAATTTCCATGGAACTTCTTCCTTTGGAGAAAGTCGGTTAAACCCGTATAGGCTTAGTGCGGTTCCCTTCCTTTTTTATTGTAAAAACAGTTGAGTTTACAAGTTCAGTACGTTCATCACAGCACATTCCGTGGAAGTACTTGTAAAACAAGCATAGGGATACAACATTGAGGTGATGAGACAAGAGGAAACGGTGTTGTAGGTTCTTGTACATTAGTATTAGATCTTTTTTGTGTTTAACCTCAAGCAAGGCACAAGGCCACTTAGTCGTGAGGGGCTACTATTTGGGGCCAGATTTTCCGGGATACTATTTCTGGAGTTGGGCAGTGAGATGTCTGTTCACATTACACAGCAAAAGTGCAGCAATCCGAGGAAAAAAGATATTCGAGTAGAAGGAATTGCAGCATCTAGGGATTTCTACGGTGTAGGGGTGGGATTTTGGTTGACGGTTTGTCAAGGGTATTGTCGCCGAGGAGCTACTAGTTCTCGGAGTTTGTCAGAGCACTTGTCATTGAAATACTTGTAAAACAGGCACAAGGATGCCACGTTTCGGCGATGGGACAGAGCTTGGAGTTTAGTTGATAGTTCATAATCTATTAGGTTGGCGACTCTTTTTACCCTGTCTAGGAGTGAAAGACTAGAGGCAGATGCACCAGTCCAGATGACGCGACAATACTCCATGCATGGGCGAACCGTGGCCTTGTAGAGATGCAGGATACTCTCAGGTGTGAGTAGACTTTTAGCACGGCATAGAGTGCCCACCTTTCGCGCAGCAGCCTTGACAGTTACCTCAATGTATTCGTTCCAATTCATGTTGTCCGTGGATGTTAAGTCTAGAAGTTTGAGGTAAGTACTTTCAGGCAGTTTATCATTAGCCATGGCAATCAGTGATTGAGAAGGTTTCTTGTAATTATTAAAGGAAATAAGTTTAGTCTTAGCAACATTGGACGTTACCAACAAGTTACGGCCCCATTCCGCTACAGACTGGAGGTCTTCCTCAAGAGTTTTAGTAATTTCCTTAGATATGTAATTATTAGTTTGATCCTCGTGTCTGTTATAGAGTGTTTATGAGTTTTTTCTTCTTTAAACATAGAGTGTGGAGAATGTATGAGAGGTATTTTTCAAATTTTCTTGTAAAGTTTTGTTACTTTCAGAAAATTGAATATATTGTTTACAGGAACTTTGTAAAACAGATCGTCCATATTGTTTATGTGTTAGCATTTTTTATTTGGTTTGTTAAAGATTTTTACGGACACTGAATATGTGTTCAATGGTAAAGGTGATTGGCACATGGTATGCATGATGGAGGTTCTTCTCCTCACACACACACACACACACACACACACACACATATATATATATATATATATAGTCATCAACATACTGTACTGTTTCGCTGTATCACAGTTGATCAGTGCGGCTAGACAGGCAACTACCTCATATTATTTTCATTATTTTCTTTATACTCTCAGAAAGAGAGTATAAAGAAAATAAGAAAACGACAATATAAAAATATATAGTCATCCATATATTTTGTTCCTTTATTCAATAAAGATGATACATCAATTAGGGCTGTTTATACTCTTTATCCTATGGTATTTCGAAGTCTAATGCTTCTCATCAGAAGAGGAGAAGATGTAAGGTAACATATTAGGGATGCGATGTTTCGCGATAGCTACATTCAGCGCGACATAATTAAAGAGTTTTACACTCCTAATTGGTATAGCATCCTTATGGAATAAATGAATAAATCTATATGCATTCGTATATATTTTTATATTGTCATCTTTTATTTCCTTAATACTATATATAAGCTGCAAAGCAATTTGTTAAGTTTTGCATTATCCCGATCAGTCTCCTCTTAAAGAATTGATCTTATTCCTTTAACTTCCCTATATATATATATATATATATATATATATATATATATATATATATATATATATATATATATTTATATATATATGAAATAATTTATTCTATAATAAAAAATCGAAATCTGCGTAAATTAAAATATCATATTTAAGCGTATTTTACGACTGGGCAACGCTGAGCGAAGCTGCTAGTCCATTATATATATATATATATATATATATATATGTGTGTGTGTGTGTGTGTGTGTGTGTGTGTGTGTGTGTGTGTGTGTTTGACTTCAAATACATGAACAAATGTATACGGCAAATGTGCATGCTTACGTTGTTAGCACATTTCAAGGCAATCAATTAATCCGTTGAAACGTTTCTGCCTCAAAGTATGGTTGGATGCGTAAATAGAAGGAGAGAAAACGCGAATTCAAGAAGTAGAATATAATCATTAAAAGCAGACAAATAAAATAAAAATGAAAAAGTGGTAAAAGAAACAATGATAAAAACAAAATCCACAAGTTTTGACGATGATAAACGCATATCTGATTTTGCCAAACTAATATTGTCTCAATGACATTATAATGAGGTGCCACATGCTGGGCCCAGAATATAAGTATGGAGATAAGAATGGTGTGGCCCTCCTTCTTGTGTTTTCTAAAGCCCTAAGAAAATATATTTTTCGATTAATATTTTCTGAAAAACATTAATATCATCAAGGCAATATTTCATATAAGACACCTGCGTTCGTTCATATGAGACTGCATGTGTCCGTTTTTGTCTGAAAAAATATGCGTAGGTTGCAGATTATCTAATCTTTCGCATGAAAGTCATCCTTTAAGCAGTGAAACCCCTAGCCCGAATGGTTTCTGTTTACTTCTGAATTCTACGGAATTTTTTATTCATCAACAAAGATAGCAGCCAGAACAAACACACTATGTTGAGTCTTTAACGAACATTTTCTTCTTGCAGCATTATATTGGCATGTAGTTTTTCTATCTGAATAAAAAAAATTTAATTTTCCTGAATAGTACATGCACTGAAAAGGATGAGATTTGACATAATAATAACCGGTTCTTTCTGCATAACGAAACGGATCTGTAAAATATGTATTGAAATTTTAATATGCTGAAGGTGCTGTTTTGTTTGAAAAATAAATATTTGGATCTTGGAATGTAACCATACTGTTATTCTTTTATATATATATATATATATATATATATATATATATATATATATATATATATATATATATATCAACTTTTATATTGTAAAGGTTGGCACTGGGAACAGACTCATTTTATACTAATCCCTACAAAGGATTCATTTTTATGCTAATCCCTAAAAGGGATTCGGTTTATTTACTGTACAAGCACACAATTGTTTCATATTATACATTTGGATCTTAGAATGTAACTATACTGTAGTTATTTTACATATGATTTGTTCGGTGGAAGAACGACATAAGTGCTAAACTTGAACTTTTGAGATTTTTGTCGCAAAACGCGTAGAATATCAAAGAGAATCTAATTACAAAAACAATAATTGCCGAATGCAAAGTATTTAAGTGAAAATAAGTGCTTGAATATTTGATATATTGAAATATGAATACTTACGATCAAAGATTTTCTTTAAATTCTCTACCTAATTATGTTTGGATTGTTCCAGACTTGCAAATCAACGAGAAATTACATCGTTGTTATTCATTAAAGTCGACAACTAAAAAGTTTAATCTTGTAAGCCCCTTCAAATATGACTGAAAGAAGAGAACAAGAAAGGTTGATCAATTAGAAAGAGAAACAGCAAAACGGAAGCGAAATAGTGGAGAAGAATACGTCAGTAGTGTGCGAGCCTTTTCTAGTCTCGCACAAAAACACACATTCACATTTCAAGCTATATTACTTGTCATATACATACGCGCACACAAACATACGCGCCCACGTCCACACACGTACATATATTCACGTTCGCGTACATACACTCACATTCACGTGTATATACACACACGCTAACGTACACACATGTACTCACACACGCGCACACGAACGCACACATGGACGACGTCACTTCCGCTTTCTAAAGAAATACACACATTCGCAAAAGACCACCGGAAACGAGTATAAAAGAGAGAGCAACAAGCGGCTCCTTTTTTAGACCCAGCTTTCGAGCTGGTCGATCTACGGATCGACCGACCGCGTGCCTCACACCACTTTACTACTATGTGGGGCAAAAAGCTAACAGACCGTACGTACACATTCACACTCTTTCTCTCTCTATCTACTACTGGTCCCTGAGAACACCTTCGCGTAGCTGACTGCTAACTGACGTCAACTCTCCATTCTTCTTCTTTGTCTACACGATGGACTGCCATTTCTCGTTCCATTACATTATACACTTCTCTTGCCACGCGCGCACAAACGATAGTGACCCGAACTTGAGATGAACACACATTTCCTTTTCTTTCTACAACACCAGTCCCGCAACGAACATTGGTTACATACGCGCGGACATGAACACGTGTTATATCTAAAAGCATGTGCTTACTAGAAAAAATGTTTCGTAAAAATAGGTGGCCTGGTAAATGGTTGCCTTAATGTCTAAATCATTCTAGAAAATAGGAAATAAAAACGGGCAAAGTAGCTACATACAGAAATTTGTTAAGAAGCAATAGGTCACAAGAAGTCGTATAAAAGAACAGAGCAAAAGGCATGCAACAAGTGTATTCCATATAAAGTCCAAAAGGGAAACATTGAAAGTTTACAAAAAAAAACTTACCTAAACATTCATGCAATTACTCAAAGTATCATTATGCTCCAAACATTTAACCTTTTTTTAAACGTATCAAGTGACGCTTACATCGTATTCCACCGAACGCGTCATATATATATATATATATATATATATATATATATATATATATATTCAATGTTTTTCTTAATTGCCATAATTAAATAAGCTCAATAAAAATGGATTTACACTTTCAGAGCATATATATCAACAGTAAACATTCCAAAGCTACGTAGTTATTTATTTCGCATTCATATCGTGTCTTTGATAATATGTTGTGTTTACACGTGTTTTATTGAATGGAATAGATTCACCAAACAAATCAAAGTATAAGTTCTTCAGAAAAATACAAGTTGTTTTTCTTTTGATTGAAAAGGATAAATGATAGCAAAACAAAATGAAAACTTTTAAAATAATAAGTGAAAAAAAAACTTACTCATAGGATATATTGAAATTTTCCAGATTTAAAACTATTTCTTATTTCAGATCACAGGGAGGAGACGCCATATTTGAATTAATTGTGACCTAACAATATTTACAAATGTTCATATGTATGTTTTAAAGGAAAGCTAGAATTAACTCAAGATAGACCTTAATTAATCTTATTTATATATTTTTTTAATTAAATTTTAATTAGGTTAGATTCTCTGTAAAAGATATCATAACATGGAATGTCTTAGCATAAAAATAAAGGTATGATAATTTAATGTTAATGACATCACGATGAATCAATTTTACCCAATCGGACATTAATGCAAAATCAAAGTAACGTAATCTCAGAACGTATATACCATTCACTGGACAAAGCAAGGGAAAGTAGAGTTGTAGCCATAGATATATCTAAGGCTTTTGAAAGGGTATGGCATGAAGGTCTTCTCAGGAAAACCAGATCATACGGTAACACTGGAAGAATACTTAACATAATTAAATCCTTCTTAGATAAGAGAAAAATCCAGGTTGTCCTCGACGGTCGTACATCTAAACAATATGATATAAATGCGGGAGTGCCTCAGGGGTCTATCCTTGGACCTCTATTATTCCTAATATTCATAAATGACCTTCCTGACAAAATTGTCTGTGAGATGGTTATATATGCTGATGACACCACGCTCTATAACAGACATGACAGGAAAACAAAAGGACACATATCTAAAGAAATGGCAAAAACACTAGAGGATGACCTCCAATCTGTAGTGGAATGGGGACAAAAATGGATGGTCACATGTAATACAGCCAACTTGTTTCCTTCAATAACTACAAGAAATCTTCTCTACCACCCATAGCAATGGTCAAAGACTCTTTATCTGAAAGTACATCTTTTAAACTCCTCGGCCTAACGTTCACAGGAAACATGAGTTGAAAAAATTACATTGAGAGCATTGCCAGGACCGCTGCAAAAAAGGTAGGTTTTTATTACTTTGCTAGAAAGCTACTAACGCCAAAAGTATCCTGTACCTCTATAAGGCCACCATTCGACCAT
Organism: Euprymna scolopes; assembly: GCF_053919585.1. NCBI lineage: Eukaryota > Metazoa > Mollusca > Cephalopoda > Sepiida > Sepiolidae > Euprymna > Euprymna scolopes. The sequence continues at coordinate 138,110,674 of NC_136491.1, read as the reverse complement.
GTATGGAGTATTGGTGCCATATTTGGGCTAGTGCATCTGCTACTAGTCTCTCACTCCTAGACAAGGTTCAAAAGAGAGTCGCTAACCTAATAGGTCCTGAACTGTCCCATCGACGAAATGTAGCATTCCTCTGCCTGTTCTACAAGTACTTTAGCGGTAAATGCTCTGAAGAACTGCAAGCACTTGTACCCCCTCCCCGTAAATCCATCTGACAAGCGGTAACATCCCACCCCTTCACAGTTGAAATCCCTAGATGTAAGAGAACCTTCTACTTCAGTAGTTTCTTCCCCAGAAACGCTAGATTTTGTAATTCCATTCCGGGCTCCTGCTTCTCCAACTGTACTGACATGCGGAAGTTCAAGTGTCACATGAACCAACATTTTGCTGCCCAACTCCCCAACTTCCTAAACTGGGAATGGAGTAATGGACTTATATTAAGTAGATATTAATAAGTCCTTACATTTTTTTAAATGGAGAGTAGATAATACACTGTGGTTGTGTTATCGGCAGCTCCAGTAACTCTCGCTTCTCCTTTTTTGTCCCTCAGTTCTCCTTTCCAATGAGCGATTTTTCTGACAAAGGGTGAAGAAAAAGCTGCTTTCCAGGTCCGTAGTACTTCGTGAACAGTAGCCTAAGATGTCTGAAATTTTTCTGTTTCTGTGTTTATCCTTGTGGTCACGTCACTAGTAAGGGTTCTGGAGGTAAACGTTTCATCTGGGCTGATGTTACCCGCCTGATAGTCAGGGACCCGAACCTTGGATTAACTACTAAAGAGGCTGTCCTATCAGCAGGTGTAAAGTACTGGGGCTGCTGTATTGCCATTTGGTGAATGGATTCTGGACCATGCAGTGTTTCTGGTGGGGCCTCTCGATGCCATACTAGTGGGTAATTTTAACGGCTTTACCTTATTATGTACTACAAAAAAAATCCTGTTTCTCTCTCTTATTTTCCCTCTCTATCCTACTCTAACCAAGCATGTCGACCTGTTCTACAAACCCCAAAAACTCAACATGAAATATCTAAAAAAAAAAAAAAAACACGAATAAACCTAGAGCCCCATCCTCAAACGTAGACCCCTACTACCAAGTCTCCTTCTCCAATATCAGGGGTCTACGTTCCAACCTTCCAGAGGTTGAAACACAATTACAGGAGACGAAACCGGACTTACTCTTTCTAAGCAAAACTGGCATAGGGCCGACCACTTCCTAGATGAGTTCATAATAAAAGGATACTCTAACTTGACATCTAAATCTGACCCCCAAGATCGCCATGGACATGAAATATGCGCCTACATAAAAGATGGCTTTCCGTGTGGTAGATATATCTCCGGAGAAGACTCTAATTTACCTTATATGTGCTTCTGGGTTGCACTTGCTTACACCACCGCATTTATATTTGCCCTCTATCGCCCCCACAACAGCGGTGTTACTGTCTTTTAGAGTATATCTGAGAAAATTGATCACATCCTGTCTGCTCATCCTTTGGCTCGCATTCACATTTGCGGTGACTTCAATGTCCATAATGTGGAATTGTTGACCCACTCAAATAAGACAAATGATGAGGGGAGGTTCTGTCATGATTTTGCCATTGCCTATGACCTCACTCAGATTGTTCAGGAACCCACCTGTGTGCCCGATACTACTGGTCAGTATGCAAGCCTTCTATACCTTTTTCTCACAACTTTCCCTGAGCTATGTTCATATTCCGTTCTATCTCGTCTGGAAAACTCCAACCACTCTATTGTATCAGTTAAGATAAAAATGAAATACAATAAGTCTTCAGATGTACCTCTCCACCGTACTGTATATCGATACTCGATAGCAGACTGGGATAGATTCTGTACATTCATATCTGATTTACCTCTTCATTCCATATTTAAAAAGGATGTGTCCTCTATAGTATCAGACCTGATCGAATGGTTAATTGTAGGCATAGACCGATTCATACCATCCAAAAAATTCCAACAAAATCTAACGGCCAGTCATGGTTCTCCCCAGAATGTGCTGCTGCCATTGTGCACCGAAATCACTTTTTCCATAGCTACCAATGTAATAGATGTACTGAGACTAAAGCTGCTTTGAGGACTGCCAGCAACCACTGTAAAAGAGTAATAAAAAATGCAAGAGAGCTATATGCTCAGTCTGTTAAATCCAAAGTAGTTGAGCAGCGGCTTGGTTCCCACTAGTTTTGGCAAATAGCAAACAGGATCGTAAACAGAAGCGTGCATTCTCTCCCAACTATCATCAATGGACCTGAGGTCATCACATCAGAATCAGACAAGACCAAACTATTTGCCAAGAACTTCGCAGCTAACTCTACCCTTTGCGACGAAGGTTATCAACTCCCCGTATTTCCTCCTACAACAGACAACACACTATCCAACATACAAATATTTGTGTGTAAGGTCGCCAAATTAATCAAGAACCTTGATTCCAGTAAAGCAAATAGCCCGGACGGCATTCCAATTATAGTGTTGAAAAAACATCAACCAGAACTTGCCCCCATACTTACAAAACTGTTTAAGCGTTGTCTTAAGGAGAAGTGCTTTCCAACACCCTGGAAACCCTTGTCAGTATGCCCTGTATTTAAGAATTTAGGTGATGAGTCATCTCCCTCTCAGTACAGACCAATAAGTCTCTTGTATGTCATGAGTAAGTTACTGGAATCCATATTAAATAAAGAAGTAGTCAACAACCTCAGCATAAATAACTTCCTTAGTGACATGCAATATGGTTTCCGTTCTGCTAGATCTACAGCTGATGTGCTAATGGTTATATCTCATAGGATTAGTGAATCTCTCGCCACAGGCTTCCTTTCTTGGGCAATTGCTCTTGACATATCTTTGGACAAAAATTAAAGAAAAGTGGAATGCTCTTTCCGGAGTATTGCTGCAGTCTAATTGAAGGAATTCCTAAAAGATTGCAGGCTGTCAAATTGCAGAAGTGCTATGTTACTAAATATTAACTAGTTCATTGTGTTCCTGTTGTATTTGTGTTGTATTAATGTCCTAAGGTTACATTTAAATAACAATTTTCCATTGTGCGGACTTTCTTTTTGCCTACTGAATTTTAAGTTACTTTTTAAAATTTACGTGACCACTAGAATATTTCAATTAAAAGTAAAATATGAACCGGTAAAATTATAGAAGAATAAAAGGCCAATCGAATGAGGTATAGTTTGTTCAAACAGTTACATTAAATTTAGCTTAAATTTGTAGTTTTGAAAAATTACAAGTGCGGACTTTCTTTTTACCGCCTGCGTATGCATATATCACTATAATGGCCCAGGCGTGCCTGTGTGCAAGATCTTCGTTTGAGACACCATCATAGCTTTAACCAGTACGAAAAGCTCATTCGTCTTGATCAATGTATCGTTCATAGTCCTGGTTGCACATTGTTATTATATCCTGAACACCTTTCAGGTTTAGAGACACGTTGTTTGAACGATCGGTGAACAAGTATCTGCTGGCATTACTTAGCATTAATTCTTTTCCGAGTTAGAGAATAAAGTCTCAAATGAAGGCAAGAATAACTATTTTTTTTACATAAGCGTCACCACTTATCAAGGCCGAGAGTCCACTCAAGGATAAGCGTTAAAGAGTGTACAGTAGTCAAAAGGACAATATAGTAATCGATAGTAATGGAAATTCGGTAAATTTGTTAACTTAAGAGGAACGGCTCATCAGAAACTTGTTTACTTTGGACTTGAAGACAACCATATTTTAGTCAGCTGGAAAGCAGGAAAACGGAAGACAATTCCACAGGCGTGCATTTCTCAGAAAGTAGCTTTGTTCATGGAATCTACGTTTAGGCTTAGGCACAGATAAAGAATGGGATGAATTATTGATAGTGTTTTCAGCTAGACGATTGTTTCTTGTTAAGTTTGGCGAAGATAGATTGAATCTCAGTCGAGCACTTTCCATGAAAATAACGATAAAGCAGAGACAAACTTGCAACATCTCTTCTGTGAGACAGGGTTGGCAGGGAAGAGAAAAGGACATCTCCTATGAGGCTACGAAGTCTATTTTGAACTCTATCAAGGCAAGACAAGTCCTTTCTAGCAGCTCCTGTCCAGATGTGTCAACAGTATTCCATTCTTGGACGTACCTGGCTCTTATATAGATAGAGAATTGAATCAGCAGTGAGATATCTACTGGATCGATAGAAGGATCCGACCATTTTTCCAGCGGCCTTGGCAACAGATTTGATGTACGTATTCCATTTAAGATCAGGAGTAAAGGTCAAGCCCAGAACCTTGTCAAAACTGGAGGCCTCCCCAAGACAAGAGCCATTCATTTCAATTGATGCCAGATGGGGACAAAACGTTGATGATGTAAAGATAAAGGCTTAGTTTTAGATGCATGAAAAGTAACAAGCCACCTCTTTCCCCATTGTACAACATGCTCAAGATCAGAGGAGAGAGAATCAAAGCGAACTCGGTCGTTTACTACCTTAGATGTGCTACCATAGATGGTAGTGTCATCAGCAAAAATGTCTAGGAATGATGTAAGGATGTGATTTGGAAGATCATTAATGTAGATCAGGAAAAGAATTGGACCCAGGATGGACCCCTGAGGGACTCCAGCATTAATATTGTAAGCTTCTGATTTTTTGGCCATCAACTACTACTCTTATGAACCTATCAGAAAAAAAATGATTTAATAGCTGGAGATCTTGTGAAGTAACCATTTATGCCATACCCTATCAAGGCCTTAGATATGTCAAGAGCAATTGCCCTAGAAGGGTTGCCTCTGTCGAGAGATTCGCTAATCTATGAGATATAACTGTAAGCACATCTGCTGTAGATCTAGCAGAACAGAAACCATATTGTGTGTCACTAAGAAGATTATTTTTGCTGAGATGGTTGATTACTTCTGTATTTAACACAGATTCCAGCAACTTACTCATGACGCACAGGAGACTTATTGGTCTGCACTGAGAGGGGGATGAGCGATCACCTGAATTCTTAAATACAGGGCATACTGATGAGAGGGTGATGGGAAGCAATTCTCCTTAAGACAACGTTTAACCAGTTTTGTAAGTATGGGCGCTAGTTCTGGTTGAAGTTTTTTTAGTACTATAATTGGAATACCGTCAGGGCCGGTTACTTTACTGGAATCAAGGTTTTTGATTAGCTTAGCAACATCACATACAGATATTTGTATATTAAATAGCGTGTTTTCTGATACAGGAGTATTGCCATCATATTAGTTTACAGACTGAAAATTAAATCTTTGGTTTTATTTTTATATGAAAAACTATGATTTATTAATTAAAATCCACTATATTTCACGCTAAAGTCGTTGTGTCGAAACATTAGTAGTCGCGTGTGCCGTTACAAAACTAACCTGCAAACAAATTATATAAATGTAAAATCATGGAACTTCTGTTGGTTTATTTGCAGTCTGTCACGCATCATTCACTTCAACACAAGATAGAAACAGAAGCAGTGATCCACTAACAGTCTTGTTCTCTCAGTTATGTATTTATAAGCATGTCTATTTTAAGTGATGATTTTCATGACGAAAACAAAATGTTTGATTATGCTCTTCAACTAATTCTGGCCAAAATTGCGCAAAACGTATATATATATATATATATATATATATATATATATATATATATATATATATATATCCGTATTCCTGTCTGTTTGTTTGCTTTTGTTGTTTATTTGTCCACAATGCCGTCATGTATGATATCATATAGTTCACAATGACGCCATGGAAAACGTCGTTCATGACGTCATAGAGATGACATAATGTATGACCTATAAGGGGAAAAAAGTGAAAGATTCCCCAGACAATTTACAATAAACAGATGCAAACATTCTATTAAATGTGATTATTTCTTCTATAGTTCTAACGATGTCTTTGTTATTTTTTTCTCTTTTTGTAACTGAAATGTATCTTATTAATATCGGACTTTAGAAAATCCATCAAGTAGTTTTTGAAACGGTTTATCTGTTCATTTAAAATTATTTAATTTTATAAACGGTACTTTAATAGCTTCTGTAGAGCTGTGATACAGCGAAAGAGTCATTATTAAAAGCAACTGAGAACTTCTGTTTGTAATTTTTTTATATTTTTAATTTTCTGTGTTATCTTTTTTATATATACATCGAAGGTATGAGTGTATCGTCTAAGCATTTTCGAAATGTAATCGGTTTTAATTTTCGTGTAGGCGTCTACGCATCTTCAGGAAAGTTTGTGTTAGGCTGTCCGAGGAGTTGTGCAAAGTTTTATATAGTAGTTTGTGTGTGAGAGAAGGTAATTGGGATTGCTAGTAGTGGAGAAGTGCGTGCAGGTTCTGGGTTCAGTAGTAGACATTTAAGCACGTTGCTGCTGTTTTGAAATGCGATTTCATTAATCGTAGGTTTTTGCGTTTTGATATAAATAGTTTCAAGGATTTTAAGCTTTTTCACATTCGTTTCGTAATGTAGTATTTTTGTGTTGTTAACCAAAATTTCTCTGAAATTCGAGGGGTGGCACTGATGTTTTTTATGTAAATGTTGGAAAATGGCACTAGATTCAAAATTATGGCAGGTGAGGCAGTGTAATAATGTGGTGATCGTATGACCGACGTAACTATTAGTTGCATTGTTGCTATAGAAGTTACATTCTCCCAAGGGGCATTTGAACTGACCGATGGTACGTTCTAGTGGTTTTAGTTGATGGGAGGGGTTTTTCAATATATATATATATATATATATATATATATATATATTGATGCTAACGAGTCTGAATGTGGATGACTATATATAAATATATATACACGTGCACACACACACACATATATACATATATATATATATATATATATATATATAGAGAGAGAGAGAGAGAGAGAGAGAGAGAGAGAGAAGGGATATTGATCCCTAACTCAGAATGTAATGTGCTACTTTCGTATTTTTATCTGTTTATATAATTATGGTATATTTTGTTATTTTCAAAAATGCACAATTACTCATAGAGAATAGATGTCATAAAATATTCAAAAATAAATCCTATGTACAACTTTGTAATTGTTTTCTGATAAAGCTTAATTATATTAAAAGCGAACCAATTACAGTTGCTAATTTAAGCTAGTGAATGGTTAAAAATGTTTGCCACTTGGATATAATTTGTTGCTAAATCGCATGGAAACTTTAAGTGATTTCACATGGTAGAACTAGGTTATGATTAAAGATTATGCGTCCCCTGCAATCAATAACGGTTCGGACGATGTAATCTCAGACGTTCTTCAGGTTCGTTTGTCGAATTTGAAAATCATCGTTTCGATCTCTGGAATTTATACGGAATTTCGAACCGAACCGTTTTAATTAATCTACGCTAGATTGTTCTTGTTTCGTACGCCATACCAGGGAAGAAATTTTAAGTAATTTATTCATAGTAGTGAACAGAACACTGCCACTTAAAAAAGTCATCATCATCACTAGTTAAATATTGTTTTACATGATGACATGTTTCGAATGACTTTTAGAGGTTGATTTTCATACGAACCTATCCCTGGGCAGGTCGTTATTTATCCTTCTTTCTCTCAAATTATTCCTTGTCACTTCTCTCATTATATGTTTGCTTGGCCTTCCTTGTGAATTGACCCTGCTACGCATGTCGTTCTACATCTAATAAGCCAAATACACTCATCCATTCTTTCAACGTGGACATACCATCATAGGTTACTGTTCTGCACATACCTCTCTATAATATCACGATTTAATCTTTCCCTGAGCTTATCAGAACTGATTATTACTTAATATATATGCGACAAACATTGTAAGAATGGTACAAAAATTTTAGCAAAGATAGGGAGCAAACTGATGAAGGGATAGTTAATTGGGTCAGTTCTTTTATCAGAATTCTTGAATATTGGTACGACGGGAGAAATTTTTCCAGCTATCAAGGAAGCAAGATTCGGTAAGGCGTTTGTTGGGCTAGCTCAGCGGAGCATTTCTTTATTAGTATAGCAGGGTAAGAATAAATCCCAAAATCATCATCATACCGTATGAATCCAAAGATTCTATTGTTGACATTGACTTCTCCGATAATTTTCTAGTCAGAATTCTTTGTCGACAGACCTCGGATACTTACGGGAGTGAACCATGAGAAGGTTGCCAACATCCTAACTTAAAGTGATAGTTGTAGGACGTACCAGATTCGAACTTAGTACACCTACGTTGTCAGTCCGTATTGTTAACCACTAGACAACCATCACCTCCCAACCCCAAGATAAGAATATTAATCCGAACAATTAAAATAATCCAAATTATCAATCCGCTTTTCTGATATTTATAATTTGGTAACAGAAACAAACGCAAATTTTCGTTTCATGTCTCTATCTTAATTTTATCCAAACCCCAAGCATTTTCCCCTATTCGGATTCCGTATAGTTTATGAAGAAAATGTGCATTGTTCAACAGACACGTGATTTAATTATATGAAATTGTTTCTCTCGGCGCGCTTTCATTTCTCCATTCAACTGAATTACAAGACATCTATTTGTGAACGCATCAATTTCCACAGGAATTGCTCATCCTCTCCCGACGCCACACCTACTACCGCCAATCGTGTACTTCTACGTAATCTCTTTTGCTCTGTCGCCTGTTTGCTTTCAAATGATCTGATCTGATTTCAACAACTTTCACAAACTGTTCAGTAGACGATTGAATAAACGGACAGAAACGAGCCGGGCCGAGCGAGGATGGATACGTGAGGGGAGTCCATATTAATGCTAAGCACTTATTGGGAAACGGAAAATGTTTTTATTTGGACATTGGCAGTGTAAGCCACTTGATACCCAGTTGTAAGTTGCTGCTGAGAGACGGCTACTACACAATCCGACAAAATATGTAAATATCTCTACTGGACTATTTGTGAAAAGTTAAAAAGCGAACGTAGCAGCAATTAATAAAATATTTAAATATATCTACTGGACTATTTGTGACAAGTTATGGCGGTTACCATAGATTTTAACGACGTTTGTAAAAGGGTAACCATTTCGGTCGGTCCCATTTTTGGGGCACCTCCGAAATTAGAGAGAGAACAAGAGTGCTGAAAAAGAACGGTTGTGAAAAAGAAAACATCGGGTTATAATTAAGTGCGACGAGACTTTAGAATTGATGATGTTTTATAAAAGTTTCCAAGATATAGGAGTACAAAGAGAGTGGTACATTTCTTTGATAAAAGTCTTTACCCAGGGAAACTGGTCCGTCGCGTGTTGATGCTTCTATCGTTTCCGCATGTCTGAGACAATTTCTTCTTTGTATCTCCCTCCAGGACAGTCCTCTATTCCGATTGGCTGAAACCTCTGGTGACGTTGAGAGAAGAAAGGAAGGGAAAAGTAGAAGAGTAGGGAGAAAGAGAGAAATAAGGGAAGCATACCATAGCAGCAGCATAGTAGTAGTTCACTACACGAGTCCCCCTCCAAATAACGAAGTTAAGTAACCTCCACAGAATTATTAAATTTGTGTATTGCCTAAATTTGTTTAAAAATAAAAGTACTCATTTTTCTTTCTCTATGTTACTTTCATACCAGATCTAGACTTATATGTGTCAACAATTTTATCTTCAACTTTGTCAGTATCATCTGTCTTAATAAGTTTATCATTAGTAGTACTGTCATTTGTCTGTGCCTTCTCAGGCGGTCTAATTTTATTAGTACTAATTGGTTCTATGTACAGCTTTAATCTATCTATTGATACGTGTGTATGAGTACCGTAGTTCATATCAATCTGATAATGCTTAGCTGATCGTCAAAACTTTATAAGGACCTGAGTACGGTGTTTCTAATGGTTTCCTAACTCGATCAACTCTGAGCCATACTTTTTCACAGGAAGATAAACCTTTCAGTATAAATGTTTTGGAACTGTCATGGATATATCCTTTCCGTTGTTGAGTACAGCAATTTGGGACATCCATTTACACAAATTACGTATGTACTGGTTATTAACTGGAGTTTCTCCGACTCTCTGCTTGTGTATCAACTGCTGAGGAATCAATATCGGAGCTCCAGTAACAGACGTAAAAGAGGAAAAGCCTGATTCATTGGGGGGGGGGGGCTACGTATCAGCAGAATCACCGGTATCGCTTTAATCCATGATTCTTTTCGAGCCATTATTACCGCTTTAAGGCTACGGTGTGCTCTTTCGATCATCCCGTTACTTTTAGGGTGAAATGAAGTTGTCCTCAATCTGTAAAAACCTACTACCTTGGCTAATTCCTGGAACAATTCGCTCTCAAACTGACTACCTCTCTCAGTTACAACATGCAGTAGGACTCCAAATCGAGATATCCATGCATTGATAAACGCTTCTGCTACCGACTGTGCAGTTATCTCAGTCATAGGCTGTACTTCAATCCAGCGAGTTACACAATCGATGCAGGTAAGCAAATATTTGTAAGGGCTCAGGTAAGGGTCGGACTCATTGCGCGTTAAGGGCAGGGGTCCAACGATATCGATATGTACCGTCTGGAAACGTGCAGATGGTAACTCAAATTCTTGAACTGCAGACTTTGTGTGTCTGTGAACTTTTGATTGTTGACACACTACACATTCTGCACAGAATTGTTTAATCGTTTTATCTAAACTAGGCCAAAAGTATCTGGACTTGACCAGTTTTATAGATGCTCCCGTACCAGGATGTGCCAAGCTATGTAAACTGTTGAAAATAGCTTGACGAAGCTCTTTTGGGATAAATGGTCTGGGGTACTTAGTTGAAGTATCGCATAGGACTGAGCCGACTTCGCTAGTTTTCAAATTAGTGTATGACTTTATTTCGTCATCACCTTTTTGTTTTTTATAATTTTTTATATTATTATTTTTATAATCCACTATAATGCTAAATTTGTTTAAGAAGTCAAACCCTAACAAAGGGTTAGTGACATCTGCAATCACGGAACTCCATTGAAAAGATCTTCTTAAACGGGGTATCTTAACTTCGAGGTTTGTCTTACCATAGTATTTTATGCTTTCACCGTTAGCGGTAGAGATTTGAACAGGAGTTGGCTCCAGAGTAATACCATTTACTACGGAATGTGGTAAAATGGAAACACTGGCTCCTGTATCTATGATAAAATTGACTTTAGACGCTCCTATTTTAGCAGAAACTTCTAATAACGGCGGCACTACTGGAGCAAACGCAATCCGCCTTTCTAGTTTTCCGAATCACTAGGAGCGGGAGAGGAAGGGCGCGAGTTATGCAGAGTCTATAAGCTACTCTTTTTCTTTGGCCACTTACACCATGGCTTACATGTACGAGCCTCCTCCGCGAAATATATATGGGCTTTACATATCTTCGGCTGCTGTTTCCTTCTATATGGACATAGGCCGGCTGGAATTGTTTCACTAGACTGTCTGGTGGTAATATGGTCGTTTGTCCGAGTTCGACTGTCAACCGCCTGAACGTATTTTCTATTAACGACATCAAGTTGTCGGATAGTCGACCCAATTCCGTTAATGGTATTTCAGTGTGGGCTGCTATTACTGGGGCGATTTGCTTCGGAAGTGCGTGTATGAATTTATGGCGCACTATCTCGTCGCTTGGCCCTATTCTATGTGCGACCGTTACCATCTCCTGGAGGTATAATGACGGACGACCAGCTGACGTAGTGGTCCTCATCAACTTCTCCAGGAGTTCAGGTCTGGTATTTTCATATGCAGACAAGACAGACTCCTTTAACTTCGCATAGTTTAGCGACTGTAGAATTGCTGGAGGTATATTTGTTACCACGTCAGGCGGCAATGCGCTGATAACCGTATAGAACTTAGTATCATCGCTCGTAATGTGTCTGAGATGGAATTGAGCTTCTATTATCGAAAACCATCCCTCGACACTTGTCTCCATAAATTGTGGGGTCTTACACTAACCTGTTGTGAGTCCACTATTAGTAGTAGTAATTATTATTATTAATTATTATTATTACTATTATTACTACTGTTAATTATTATTATTATTATTATTAATTATTATTATTCCTATTATTATTATTATTATTATTATTATTATTATTTATTTATTTATTTATTTATTTGTAGCTGCGACTAAAGGAAGTGGCGGGGGTGTGATAAGCAAGAAAAGAGAAAACCGAGTACTCACCAAAGATTAATTTCAGCAGGTGCTTGGAGAAATAGCGTCAATTAATTTTTTTTATATACATATAAATATATATATATATGTGTGTGTGTGTTTGTTTGTGTGTGTGTGTGTTTGTTTGTGTGTGTGTGTGTGTGTGTGTGTGTGTGTGTGTGTGTGTGTGTGTGTGTGTGAATATATAGTCAATGTTCTTAAAGAAAAAAAACTGAGTTCGTGAATGCACACACGTGTTCCAAAATTGGCTTCACATACGTGCGTCTGGAACCTTCCATTTTTTTGTGTGCAGGTGTGTGACCACACGTGTTCAAAAATTGGCTTCACACGCGTGCATCTGGAACGTTCCATTTTTTGTGTGCAGGTGTGTGACCACACGTGTTCAAAAATTGGCTTCACACGCGTGCGTCTGGAACGTTCCATTTTTTGGTGTGCAGGTGTGTGACCACACGTGTTCAAAAATTGGCTTCACACGCGTGCGTCTGGAAGGTCCATTTTTCTGTGTGTAGGTGTGTGTGTGTGTTTCAGAATAAAATTTGGGATTCTGTATTGATTCTTAAAGTCACTTTTTTTGTTGTTACGGAATAGTTTTTAGACCAGATTTTATTTTAGTCTTTTATCTGGTGAGAATAACGGAAAAAAAAAAGTTTTGTTTTTGTTTTTGTTTTTTGCTTGTTTTTTTTACTGCTTATTTTGCTTGTTTGTTTATTTTGCCTTCTTTAGCGTAAACCGTTTCACAAAAATAGCAATATATATATATATATATATATATATATATATATATATATATATATATATATATATATATATTATCGGCATTTCTTGAAAAGCGGATTTATATATACTTTTTTGTAAGGTTCTACTGTAGTTTTAGAAAGGCTTTTTCTTTTCTTTTCTTTTCTTTTCTTTTCTTTTTACTCTGCCACGTTCTCGTCGTTTTCTTTTTTTTTCTTTGAAGATTGCGTGTATATACGCATGTCGGGCGTACACCAAATTATGGCGGTTACCATAGATTTTAACGACGTTTGAAAAAGGGTAACTATTTCGGTCGGTCCCATTTTTGGGGGCACCTCTAAAATTAGAACGAAAACAAAAGTGCTGAAAAATAACGGTTGTGGAAAAGAAAACATAGGGCTATAATTAAGTGCGACGAGACTTTAGGATTGATGATGTTTTATAGAGGTTTCCAAGATATAGCGGTACAAAGAGGATGGTACATTTCTTTGATAAAAGTCTTTACCCAGGGGAAACTGGTCCGTCGCGTGTTGATGCTTCTATCGTTTCCGCATGTCTGGGACAGATTTCTTCTTTGTATCTCCCTCCAAGACAATCCTCTATTCCGATTGGCTGAAATCTCTGGTGACGTTGAGAGAAGAAAGGAAGGGAAAAGTAGAAGAGTAGGGAGAAAGAGAGAAATAAGGGAAGCACACCGTAACAGCATCATAGTAGTTCACTACAAAGTTAAAAAGCGAACGTAACAGCAATTAATAAAATATGTAAATATTTCTACTGGAAAAAGCGGACGTAGCAGCAATTCCTGGGGACATATGTAACGTGATAGTTACATGTTACCACGAACGCGATGTTCTGTATGAAAGTTTCGCAAAGGAGCAAAGGAAAGACATTCAGTTCAGTTTTTTAGTTGAAATAGAAGGCATTTATTCATGGTACTTTTCAAACTACGCGTGCATCAAGTCTTTTTGTTCGCCATGTGGTTAACAAAACTCTGCTGTGTCGAACATGTGCTTTTTTCTCATTTTCTGTTGACACGTCTGCTCGTCCAGTCGCTACCACGCAAGTGTTTTTAAATCTCTGCTTTTCTTTTCGCTGTTATGTTTGCAGCTCGCCCTACGACACACGGTTTTTCGACCATTTTCTGTTCAAAGTTCGGATTGCATCTTGTTTTAAAAGTTCCTTTCGCCGCCAGTTCTTTAAAAATCTCTCTCCACTTTTCTTTTCCTTCTCTTCCTTCGCTGTGACGTCAACTCGCGCTACGGCATGGAGCTATTAAACCTGATATAGTGATACGGGACAAGAAAGAGTAAGAAACGACCATATGTGTATTTTTAGAGACAGCGAACTTTAAAATATTGTTTAATTGCATATTTGGTAACTATCGGTTATTTTTTTTAGTTCGGCTTGGTTTGGCAGTTGATCATAAAGAGACTGGCACTTGAGAAGCGTTTGTAAATTGAATAAATTTATTTTGAAAATCATTTGGAAAAAATTGATGAATGAATAATTTCACGAAATGGATGTCAACTGGCCATCTCGTGCGTGTGGTTTAATCTTATTAGATTATTTTCTTGTGCGATATGCAAAATCCATGTCTACGCTTATAAATCAGACACGATAGACCACATCACAATGACACACCGGTTCCCATCAGATCACCGAAGTTAAGCAACGTTAAACCTGGTCATTACTAAAATGGGGAACCAATTTGGGAAGTCCAGGTGCTGTATGTAGGAGGACGTCGACATCTCCCTGCAAAAAGTTGCAAAAACCTAACGTCGTCATCTCCCCTAACGGGGATATTTTTTTTTTTTTTTTTTTACAAAGGCATCACCACATTATCAAGGCCCAGAGGCCACTCAAGGATAAGGGTTAAAGAGTGTACAGTAGAAATTGGTCAATATAGTAATCATTAGTAATGAAAATTTGGTAAATTAAATAACTTATATGGAACGGCTCATCAAGAACTTATTTACTTTAGACTTGAACACAACCATATTGTAGTCAGCCGGAAAGCAGAAAAACGGAAGACAATTCCACAGGCGTGCAGTTCTAAGAAAGAAGCTTTGTTCATGGAATCTACGTTTAGGTTTAGGCACAGATAAAGAGTGGGGGAAATTATTGATAGTGTTTACAGCTAGACGAGTGTTTCTTGTGAAAGTTTGGCGAGGGGGGACCATAGATTGAAGCTCAGTTGAACACTTTCCATGAAAATAACGATACATCAGAGACAAACTCGCAACATCTCTTCTGTGAGATAGAGGTTGCAAGGAGGAGAAAAGGACATCTCCTACGAGGCTACGAAGTCTATTTTGAACTCTATCAAGGCAGGACAAGTCCTTTCTAGCAGCTCCTGCCCAGATGTGGCAACAGTATTCCATCCTTGGACGTACCTGGCTCTTATATAGGTAGAGAATAGCATCAGCAGTGAGATATCTACTGGATCGATAGAAAGATCCCACCATTTTTCCAGCGGCCTTGGCAACAGATTTGATATACGTGTTCCATTTAAGATCAGGAGTAATGGTCAAGCCCAGAAGCTTGTCAAAACTTGAGGCCTCCTGAAGACGAGAGCCATTCATTTCAATTGATGACAAATGTGGATTAGAATGTTGATGATGTAAAGAGAGAAGCTTGGTTTTAGATGCATTAAAAGTAACCAGCCACTTCTTTCCCCATTGTACTACGTGGTCAAGATCAGAGGAGAGAGAATTGGAGAGAACTTGGTCGTTTACTGTCTTAGATGTGGTACCATAAATGGTAGTGTCGTCAGCATAAATGTCTACAAATGATGTAAGGATATGATTTGGAAGATCATTAATGTAGATCAGGAAAAGAGTTGGGCCCAGGATGGATCCCTGAGGGACACCGGCATTAATACTGTGAGCTTCTGATTTTTGCCCCTCAACTACTACTCTTATGAATCTATCAGAAAGAAATGATTTAATAATTGAGAAGACTTTTCCAGCTATACCATAGCTAGCGATCTTATGAAGTAAACCTTTATGCCATACCCTATCAAAGGCTTTAGATATGTCAAGAGCAATTGCCCTAGAAAGATTGCCACCGTCGAGAGATTTGCTAATCCTATGCGATATAACTGTAAGGACATCTGCTGTAGATCTAGCAGAACGGAAACCATATTGAGTGTCACTAAGAAGGTTATTTTTGTTGAGATGTTTGATTACTTCTGTATTTAACACAGATTCTAGCAACTTACTCATGACGCACAGGAGACTTATTGGCCTGTACTGAGAGGGGGATGAGCGATCACCTGAATTCTTAAATACAGGGCATACTGATGAGATTTTCCAGGGAGATGGGAAACTATTCTCCTTAAGACAACGTTTAAACAGTTTTGTAAGTATGGGCGCTAATTCAGGTTGAAGTTTTTTGAGTACTATAATTGGAATACCATCAGGGCCAGTTGCTTTACTGGAATCAAGGTTTTTGATTAGCTTCGCAACATCACGTACAGATATACGTATATCACATAGCGTGTTTTCTGATACAGGAGGAAATATTGGGGGTTGGCGGTCTTGGTCGCAAAGGGTAGAATTAGCTGCAAAGTTCTTGACAAAGAGTTTGGCTTTGTCTGGTGCTGACGAGATTACCTCAGGTCCATTGATAATAGTTGGGATGGAGCACACGCTTCTGTTCAGGATTCTGTTTGCTATTTGCCAAAACTGGTGGGAACCAAGCCGCTGCTCAGCTACTTTGGACTTAATAGATTGAGCATACAACACTCTTGCGTTCCTTATTACTTTCTTACAATGGTTGCTGGCAGTCCTGAAAACGGCTTTAGTTTCCATACATCTATTACGTTTGAAGCAGTGGAAAAAGTGATTTCTGTGCGCAATGGCAGCAGCACATTCTGGAGAGAACCATGGCTGGCTGTTAGGTTTTTGCTGAAACTTTTTAGAGGGTATGAAATGGTCAATACCTACAATTAACCATTCAGTTAGGTCTAATACTATAGAGGACACATCCTTTTTAAACATGGAATGCAGAGGTAGATCAGATATAAATGTATGAAAGCTATCCCAGTCAGCCTTAGTGTATCGATATACTGTACGATGAAGAGGTGCGTCTGGGGACTTATTACATTTCATTTTTATCTTAATTGATACAACAGAGTGGTCGGAAGATCCAAGAGGCGACAGAACAGAAACTGAACATAGTTCAGGGCAAGTTGTGAGAAAAAGGTCTAGTAGGCTCGCATACTGGCCGTCATTATCGGGCACACGGGTAGGTTCCTGAACAATCTGAGTGAGGTCATAGGCAATGGAGAAATCATGACAGAACCTCCCCTCATCATCGGACTTGTTTGAGTGGGTCAACCATTCGACGTTGTGAACATTGAAGTCTCCACATACGTGAATGTTAGCTGAAGGATAAGTAGAAAGACTTGGTCAATTTTCTCAGATATGCTTTGAAAGATAGTAACTCCGCTGTTGTGGGGGCGATAGAGAGTAAATATAAATGCAGTAGTGTGAGCTAAAGCAACCCGGAAGCACATATAGGGTAAGTTAGGATCTTCCCTGGAGATGTCCCTCCCACATGGAAAGCTATCTTTAATATAGGCACATATTCCATGCCCATAGCGATCTTGGGGGTCAGATTTAGAAGTTAAGTTAGAGTATCCTGAAATTGCAAACTCATCTAGGGAAATAGCCTGTCCAATGCCAGTTTCACTTAAAAATTAAGGGGTGGTTTAGTCTCCTGTAATTGGGTTTCAACCTCTGGAAGGTTAGAACGAAGACCCCTGATGTTGGAGAAGGAGACATGGTAGTAGGGGTCTACGTTGGAAGTTGGAGAACCGGGTTTAATCGTGTATTTTTTCTTGAAACTTGTCATGATGA
>NC_136491.1:138022993-138087993 GCF_053919585.1 Euprymna scolopes | reverse complement strand
AGATCAAATCAAATTGGGGTCTCTCGATCATCCCTTCACAGAATGCTTCATGGCAAATTTCCATATAAAAGTCAATTGGTGCAAGAGCTTCAGCCAAACGATCCGGAAAAAAAAGGCTGGAATACGCCATGCAATTCAAAGATTTGCTCAATTGGGATCTAAACTTTCTCAAAAACCTCATTATATCCGATGAGGCCTATTTTCATCTGAATGGGTTCATAAATAAGAAAAATTGCAGGATTTGAGGATCAGAAAATCACCACGCAACAGCACAACGACAATTACGTTCTCAAAAATGCACAGTATGGTGTGGAGTAACGGCGAATGAAGTAATTGGATCTTACTTTTCGGAAAATGAAGAAGTAGAGAATGTAACAGTCACAGGAGCTCGGTATCGCCAGATGCTTGAAAATTTTGTTCGACCTTGGGTACAAAACAAACACCCAATGTGGTTCCAGCAGGTGCAATGGCGTATGCGGCACAAGAAACATTAAATTTTCTCCAAGACATATTCGGCAACTGAATAATTTCTCGTGGCTGTGAGATAAATTGACCACCCCCGCTCGCCAGATCTCTTCTTGCAGATTTCTTCCTTTGGGGTTACCTCAAAGAGGGCGTATACGCAAACAAACCAGCCACAATACATGCCCTTAAAAACAATATAGAGGAGGAAATTAGGTCCATAAGCCCTGAAACATTAAGTGATGTGCTGGACAATGCCCTGCAGAGAGCACAAGAGTGTGAAAATGAAAATGGTGGACATTTGAGTAACATCATTTTTCATAACTAAAATTAGACCTTGTGAAAAACATACCCTAGATTAAATTGCGTAAATAAAATTAGAATAAGTAGACTATTATATCTTACTATATCTCAAAACCTCACGGAAAAGCTCATCTACCTATGAAAATTGGTAAGCATAACTTAAATATTGAGGAAGTTAAAAAAATTTAAGATCCGTCAGCATCTTTTGGGACAGCCAGTATAAGTGACCTTGTTTGTGTGCGGAACAGTCTATATCAAACTAATTTGCCAAATTTTGGTTTACAGACTTGAAAGTTCATATAAAGGCGATTCGAACTGTGGATAGAGACTCAGCGCCTCTATCCACTGCGCCACGGTACAAGACGATTATATTGCAATCAGCTGAAACGCAGGCAAACGGAACAGGGTTCCACATGGGAGGAGGCAGTTCTTGGAAATAAGTTTTGTTCATAGTTTAGATTTAGGCACAGATAGAGAATGGGGAAATTTTTATAGTGGTTTTTGTTAGACGAGTGTTTCTGTGAAAGTTTGGCAAGGGAGGACAATAGATTGGAGCTCAGACGAGCACTTCTTATAAAAATAACAATAGAGTAGAGACAGGCTAACAACTTCTCTTCTGTGGGAAAGAGGTTGCAGGGAAATGTGATACTTTTTGTATTGTGGAACCAATAAAGAACGAGGCCTTATGCTTAATGTTTGATATGTGACCGAGTAACTATCTTAGTGTTATATCAGTGCTTACTTTCGCCTAAAATAGTTGCTCTGCTAAAGCTTGAGAGTCTAGTCATTCCTACTACTTTATCCATAGATAAGAGAAGAAAGGATGGCTTGAAATCGTGATTAGCCAACTTTCCGTCTTTTGCTCCCCCCAACGAGAGCTGTGGAGTTGAACGTATCCGTAAATATTTCCTGTCCCGCTTCTTCGTTTTCGCTGTGACAAGTTTCGCATTTGTGTGACCAGGAAAGAAGAGAGAATAACGCGACGACAATATTACTAAAAAAAAATGCAAGAGAGCTATATGCTCAGTCTGTTGAATCCAAAGTAAATGAGCGGTGGCTTGGTTCCTACCAGTTTTGGCAAATAACAAACAGGATCCTGAACAGAAGCGTGCATTCTATTCCAACCACCATCAATGGACCTGAGGTCATCTCTTCAGCGTCAGACAAGGCCAAACTATTTGCCAAGAACTTTGCAGCTAATTTTACCCTATGCAACGAAGGCCATCAACTCCCCGTATTGCCTCCTATAACAGACAAAACGCTATGCAACATACAAATATCTGTGCGTGAGGTCGTCAAGCACATCAAGAACCTTGATTCCAGTAAAGCAACTGTCCCTGACGGCATTCCAATTATAGTAGTGAAAAAGCTTCAACCAGAACTTGCCCCCATACTTACAAAACTGTTTAAGGGTTGTCTTAAGGAGAAGTGCTTCCCAACACCCTTGAAAACCTCATCAGTATGCCCTGTATTTAAGAATTCAGGTGATAAGTCATCTTCCTCTCAGTACAGACCAATAAGTCTCCTGTGTGTCATAAGTAAGCTGCTGGAATCCATATTAAATAGAGAAGTAGTCAACCACTTCAGCAGAAATAACCTTCTTAGGTACATGCAATATGGTTTCCATTCTGCTAGATTTACAGCAGATGTGCTAATGGTTATATCTCATAGGATTAGCGAATCTCTCGATAAAGGCTTCCTTTCTAGGGCAATTGCTCTTGATATATCAAAGGCCTTCGATAAGGTATGGCATAAGGGCCTACTTTACAAGATTTCCAGCTACGGTATCACTGGAAATGTTTTCTCAATTATTAAATCATTTCTTTCTGATAGGCTCATAAGAGTAGTGGTTGATGGGCAGAAATTAGAGGCCTGCTGTATTAATGCTGGAGTCCTTCAGGGGTCCATCCTGGGCCCAACTCTCTTCCTGATCTACATCAATGATCTCCCAAAACACATACTTAAATTATTCGTTGACATCTATGCTGATGACACGACCATCTATGGTAACACATATAAGGCCGTAAATTACCAAGTTCTCTCTGATTCTCTCTCCTCTATATTGAGCGCGTGGTACAGTGGGGAAAGAGGTGGCTGGTTACTTTTAATGCATCTAAAACCAAGCTCCTATCTTTACACCATCAACGCTCTGATCCCCATCTAGCTATCAATGTAAATGGATGGCTCTCGTCTTGGGGATGCTCCATGTTATGACAAGCTTCTGGGCTTGACCTTTACTCCTGATCTGAAATGGAACACGTACATCAGGTCTGTTGCCAAGGTCGCTGGGAAAATGGTGGGATCATCCTACTGCTCTAGAAGATATCTCACTACTGATGCAATTCTCTATCTATATAAAAGCCAAGTACGTCCAAGGATGGAGTACTGCTGCCACATCTGCGCATGAGCTGCTAAAAACAGCCTATCCTGCATGATAGAGTACAAAATAGACTTTGTGGCTTAGTGGGGGTGCTCTTTTCTCTTCCCTGCAACCTCTCTCCCAAAGAAGAGACGTTGCGAGCCTGTCTTTGTTTTATCGTTATTTCCACGTCAAGTGCTCGTCTGAGCTCCAATCTCTGGTACCCCTTCGCCAATCTTTCACAATAAACACCTCTCTAGCTGAATCCACTGTCAATAATTTTCTCCACTCTTTATCTGTGCCTAAATCCAAACGTAGATTCCATGAACAAAGCTTCTTTCTTAGAAGTGTACGCCTGTGGAACTCTCTTCCGTTTGCCTGTTTCCCACCTGACTACAACGTGGATGTCTTCAAATCCAACATAAACAAATTCCTGATGAACCGCCCCTTAAATAAGCCACTTTATCAAATCTCCAATACTAACAATTACAACGATACTATCCCATTGATTACTGTACACGTAATGACCCTTATCCCCGAGTGGCTTCCTGCCCTTCATAAGTTGTTACAACCATGTAAAAACAAACCGGGTAGATCAACTAGTGATATAACAAAATAAATAATGGTAACTGATATTGTCTAGAGACTGTTTACATAGCAGCAACACAGAAACGAATGTCAACAATTAATAATGTCCTCGGAACAAAGACACTGAATATTTTCAACCCCTCCTCCACCACAAATCCTCTCTAGGTTTTTTTATTCCCGTCTCAAGTGATTGTGTTTGGGTTCCAATTCTTTCTCTATTCATTAACTCTGCGGTGTGTATTTTTTTTCGTTTAATTTCTTTTTTTCGCTAATAAAACATATGTCTGTCGATTATCCTTTTGTTTTGTTGTTCCTTTCAGTCAGTTCTATAATGCGCATATAATGCCCCCAATTCCTTTAATTCATGTCCTCTTGTAATGGTTTCTTCTTTTGTTATCACAATACGAAACAATCAATAACACATGACCATTTATACACAGTAAACAAAGGTTTATTAATCATCTGTCAACGAAAGAAAAACGTATAAATATACGTATATACTTATATATAAACTTTCAAATAACAAGCTCAATAAACTTATGGTTCTGACTTCAGAGCATATATACTGGTTGGTTGCATTCTAATGAGTAATGAAAGAGTCAGCCAGATGACGAGAAGCAAGACAAACTAAATACAATGTTTTCAGTCAGTAGCTGTGAAATGCGCATAAGACTGTAATGAGGGGCATTTGCCAAAAAATAATGAAAATATGATTGTGAACTAATTCTTTCCTTTGGTTATGGAAATATAATCAACCTATATATGCATATATATAATTATTTCTACAGCCAGAAAACGTTGCTATTCACAAGAGGTATGAAAGCCAACCGACTGGAAGTCTAAGACTCGAGTTTCGCCCGCATTTGGTCTCTTCAGTTAGACACATCCAAAATCAGGATTCGAAACCTGAGCCTATTGCATGCGAGACAAGCACTCTACCAACTGAGCAAACGCGTCGCACACAAGAAAATCTTATTGACTATCACACATAAAGTAAACCACAATGAAATCCGACAGTGCAATGAACCTACTTTCGTCTCGAACAAGGGATGTGATCATTGCGACCAGCTATAACTCAAGTCGATGTCTCGCTAGTAGGAATTTTATACTCGCTAAAGATGTCATAACGAGCAATAAACAATAGAAATTTCAAAATACGAGTAAATACATAATTATTTCCACAGCCAAACAACGTCGCAGCTTACAAGAGCCATGGAAGCCAACAAACCTCGTGTCTTAGACTTCCGTGCACCAACACCGAGAATCGAAACCAAAACGTTTAACTTACAATTTACGTTTTCCTTTACCGTTAATGCCTAAGCTATGAAGACATGTTTGCTGCAAGGGTAAAAATGAAAACATAAACAAATAGCTGTTACGTTACGCATGCATATTCGTAATGCCTCATTCGACCTTCATCTGGCAAATTTCATTTCTTTAATTTTCAGACTTTTGCACAGATTTTCCCAGGTTAAAACCCAAATATAAAGTTTCGCACGGGTTCCAATACCCTATATATTAACCCTATCAGACCTGAGCTACTGAACCTAATTTGCCTTTGTGCCTGGCCTCCTGGCCAAAATTGTGAAAAAAAAATTAAACGCGTTAGTAATTTTTTACAGTCAGTATTCAGCCTTCGTATGCCAACAGGTGGATCCCTCCTTGATGAACATGTACTTTCTGCAGTGGATGCACCAGAACCTTGTCTTCACTTTCTTTTGTGGATTGTTTTTGTAAGATCTTCCAGGGTGCTGTCTGTTGTATCTCGGGTGTTTCTTCGTGTACACAACACAGATGTGGTCAGATGAGGTGCCAGGTCAGATGAGGTGCCAGGTCAGATGAGGTACCAGGAGGAATTTCAAGGAACTGGTTGCCTGGCTTTAGGCGTTGAGCACAGGGTTCTTGTTGTCCTCTACGAACGGTTGTAGAATGGTAGTTTCTTACCAGTTCCAGACATAGTGTTTGAATGTATCTTGTTAAGTACAGAGGTTTTCTGGCAGCTGCTTGTGTAGAAATATACAGCACATAGGAGTTGTAGCAAGCACACATGAAGAATTTGATAAAGAGGTGTCGGGGTCAGCGGTAGTGGCGCCGTGAACGGTGAAGGCAGGTCATCTGATCGTTCTTGTCGCAACCACCCATGTACTTGTTGTAGTCCAAGACACGCTGTAGATTACTCACTTCAATGAAAATACCATCCTTCTTCCTGTTGACAGTTCCCGTCTTTACAGGATCATGGTAGTTGGAGATGAAGGTGATGGACTTGTTGTCCTACCATACATGTGATGATGTCCTGACACAAGTAGTGACTTTCACCTCGAGAGAGTTTCTTGACTGCTTTGAGAAACTTTGGAAAGAACATTTTGCTCTGCAGGAGAGTCGCAACGACCCCAGTTTGTAGGTGGTTCATAGCATATTAGGCCAGAGTTACTGAGTTGTAAAAAAAATCATTTGTCGTGGGAATCATTCCCTTATCCAGGCTCAGGATTGGTAGTAGTGTTGAAACTTGAGGAGTAGTTGCTTCAGAACAGGCTTGACCTTGTAAATTCTGTCTCTCGTGTCAATGCTAGCATCCTACTCATCAACTTTATGCAGAGAATTTCCGGTGGCCAAGAATTTGTCTTGTGTCATGACGTTGCTGAGCCCCGGAGTATATCCAATGAAGTCGCTTCCATCACTTGACTAGTAATCCCGATAGCTGGGTTTCACAAAAATGTATTCTATGTAGATCCTCAGCTCAACGAAGGTTTTCATTTCCTCAACAGAACATCCTTGAAATTCCTGCAATAGTAGTAGTCCCGGGCCTTTCTACACACATTTGAGTGCACACATTGAGGGCACGTAAATTAGTCTTTTCTGTCAAATTCTGCCAGAAGTCATCATTGGTAAACAACAAAAGAAAATCAAGGTACTTGCTGTTATATATATATATATATATATATATATATATATATATATATATATATATATATATATATATATATATGTTGGTTTTATACAGTTTTTATTCACTTTCCAGGTGTCGATCGCAGAAGAATGGAAAGTGAATATCTAGGTCTCTATTTTCACACACATCAGCTCCTTCCCCAATGAAGGGGGGACGACCTGTTAAACCGTCCGCTCTGCTCAACAACCAAAATCCAACTCTTTGATCTCCAGCTAACCTAATCACGTAACTCACATGCAGATCTGATCAGCTGACCAGCTCTTCCGGTAAATTTGTCCACAATATGATTTACCATATTTTGACAGATCTTATAAATATCCTTCATATTTATCTCCCCTCCATCTCTCCCACTAGATAGATAGATAGATAGATAGATAGATAGATAGATAGATAGATAGATAGATAGACTGAGATGGATAGATACAGAAATAGATAACTAAATAGATAGATCGAAACTTTCTTGTGTTCGACCTATTACATAACACTTGCTTTCTTCAGTGATATGATCTGGAATGTTCATTTGCCCTTTCACATCCTAATCGAAATCCAGATATTGAGTTACAAAATTACGACTCCATCCCTCATCAACCACACCAGATATATATAAAAATATATTCAGTCTATTTCTATTTAACAATTTTAGTTAAGGCTTTCACCCACCCACCCTCTCTCTCTCTCTCTCTCTCTCTTTCTCTCTCTCTCTCATCCTTATATAAATGAATTCTCTTTTGTAATTATAAACATTTAGAAGTCGGATTATGTAGGTGCTAAGTCTGCAATAGGTTACATTTGTTTTTTTTCCGGGAATTTAAACTGCATTCTTTATATTTATTTTTATATTTTTTATTCAAAGCTTCTTTAGACTATATATATATATATATATATATATATATATATATATATATATATATATATATATATATATATTTTTTATGGAGAGTAGAAAACGCATTGTGGATGCGTTATCGGCAGCTCCCGTTACTCTCGCTTCTCTTTATTTGTCCCTCAGTCCTCATTTTTTAATGAGTGATTTTTCTGACAAAGGGAGAAGAAAAAGCTGTATTCTAGGTTGGCAGTATTTTGCACGAACAGTTGGCAGAGATGGCGAACATTTTCTGTTTCTATGTCTATCCTTGTAGCCATGTCACTAGTAAAGGTGCTGGAGGTAAACGTTTTATCTGGGCTGACGTTATCCGCCTGATAGTCAGGGACCCCAACGTTGGAAGGTGGCTGTTCTATCAGTAGGTGCAAAGTACTGGGGCTGCCGTATTGCCATTTGGTGAATGGATTCTGGATCATGCAGTAGCTTCTGGTGGGGCCTCTCGATGCCATAGTGGGTAATTGTTACGGCTTTACCTTATCATGTTCTACAAAAAAAAAATTCTTCGTTTCTTTTTCTCTCTTAGTTTCCCCTCTCTGTCCTGCTCTATGCAAGTCTGACGACCTAGTCCACAAATTCCAAAATTCCATCATGACAAGTTTCAAGAAAAAATACACTCTAACTTCTAAAGGACACTCTAACTTCTAAACCTGACCCTCAAGATCGCCATGGGCATGGAATATGTGCCTATATTAAAGATGGCTTTCCATGTTGTAGGGACATCTCCAGAGAAGATCATAACTTACCCTTCTGGGTTGCACTAGCTCACAGTACTGCATTTATATTTACTCTCTATCGCCCCCACAACAGCGGATTACTATCTTTAAAAGCATATCTGAGAAAAATAAAGTATCCTGTATCTTTATAAGGCCACCATTCGCCCATGTATCGAGTATTGCTGTCACCTTTGGGCTGGTGCATCTGCTGCTAGTCTTTCGCTCCTAGACAAGGTTCAAAAGAGAGTCGCCAATCTGATAGACCCTGAACTGGCATCTAAGATTCAGCCTCTGTCCCATCGACGAAATGTTGCATCCCTCTACCTGTTCTACAAGTATTTTAATGGTAAATTCTCTGGCGAACTGCAGACACTTGTGCCCCCACGACGTAGACACCCTCAATAAACCCGACAGGCTGCTAAATCCCACCCTCACACAGTAGAGATCCCTAGATGTAAAAGATCTTTCTACTCCAGTAGTTTCTTCCCCAGAACTGATAGACTCTGGAATTCCATTCCAGGTCCCTGCTTCCCCAACTGTACTGACATGCAGAAGTTCAAGTGTAATGTGAATCGATATCTTGCTGCCCAGATCCCAACATAGTGCCCCAGTAGTTGTTGCCTCTGATTGTTTGGGGTAAAAATGTAATAATAAAAAAAATGAATAAATAAAAAAAATTGACCAAGTCCTATCTGCTTATCCTTCAGCTAACATTCACGTATGTGGAGACTTCAATGTTCACAACGTGGAATGGTTGGCCCACTTAAACAAGTCCGATGATGAGGGGAGGTTCTGTCATGATTTCTCCGTTGCTTATGACCTCACTCAGCTTGTTCACGAACCCACCCGTGTGCCTGACAATGACGGCCAGTATGCGAGTCTACTAGACCTTTTTCTCACAACTTGCCCTGAACTATGTTCAATTTCTGTTCTGTCTCCTCTTGGATCTTCCGACCACTCTGTTTTATCAATTAAGATAAAAATGAAATGTAATAAGTTCCCAGACGTACCTCTCCATCGTACAGTATATCGATATACTATGGCTGACTGGAATAGCTTTCATACATTTATATCGGATCTACCTCTGCGTTCCATGTTTAAAAAGGATGTGTCCTCTATAATATCAGACCTGATAGAATGGTTAATTGTAGGTATAGACCGTTTCATACCCTCGAAAATGTTCCAGCAAAATCCTAACGGCCAGCCATGGTTCTGTCCAGAATGTTCTGCTGCCATTGCGCACAGAAATCACTTTTTCCACTGCTCCCAACATAATAGATGTATGGAAACTAAAGCCGCTTTCAGGACTGCCAGCAACTATTGTAAGAAAGTAATAAAGAACGCAAGAGAGTTGTATGCTCAATCTGTCAAGTCTAAAGTAGCTGAGCAGTGGCTTGGTTCCCACTAGTTTTGGCAAATAACAAACAGAATCCTGAAGAGAAGCGTGTGCTCTATCCCAACTATCATCAATGGACCTGAAGTACTCTCGTCAGCATCAGACAAAGCCAAACTCTTTGCTAAGAACTTTGCAGCTAATTCTACCCTTTGCGACCAAGGCCGTCAACCCCCAATATTTCCTCCTGTATCAGAAAACACGCTATGTGATATACATATATCTGTACATGATGTTGCCAAGCTAATCAAAAACCTTGATTCCAGTAAAGCCACCGGTTCTGACGGTATTCCAATTATAGTACTCAAAAAACTTCAACCAGCGCCCATACTTACAAAACTGTTTAAACGTTGTCTTAAGGAGAACTGCTTCCCATAACCCTAGAAAATCTCATCAGTACGCCCTGTATTTAAGAATTCAGGTGATCGCTCATCCCCGTCTCAGTACAGGCCAATAAGTCTCCTGCGCGTCATGAGTAAGTTGCTGGAATCTGTGTTAAATATAGAAGTAATCAACCATCTCAACAAAAATAATCTTCTTAGTGACACACAATATGGTTTCCGTTCTGCTAGATCTACAGCAGATGTGCTTACAGTTATATCTCATAGGATTAGCGAATCTCTCAACAGAGGCAACCTTTCTAGGGCAATAGAAATCTAAAGCCTTTGATAGAGTATGGCATAAAGGTTTACTTCACAAGATCTCCAGCTATGGTATAGCTGGAAATATCTTCTCAATTATTAAATCATTTCTCTCTGATAGGTTCATAAGAGTAGTAGTTGATGGGCAAAAAATCAGAAGCTCACAGTATTAATGCTGGAGTCCCTCAGGGGTCCATCCTGGGCCCAACTCTTTTCCTGATCTACATTAATGATCTTCCATCCTTATATCATTTGTAGACATTTATGCTGATGACACTCCATCTATGGTAGCACATCTAAGACAGTAAACGACCAAGTTCTCTCCGAATCTCTCTCCTCTGATCTTGAGCATGTTGTATAATGGGGAAAGGAGTGGTTTGTTACGTTTAATGCATCTAAAACCAAGCTTCTTTCTTTACATCATCAACGTTCTAATCCCCATCTGGCATCAATTGAAATGAATGCCTCTCGTCTTGAGGAGGCCTCAAGTTTTAACAAGCTTCTGAGCTTGACCTTTACTCCTGATTTTAAATGGAACACATTCATTAAATCTGTTGCCAAGGCCGCTGGAAAAATGGTGAGCTCCTTCTATTGATCCAGTAGATATCTTACTGCTGATGCAATTCTCTATCTATATAAGAGCCAGGTACGTCCAAAAATGGAATACTGTTTCCACATCTGGGCAGGAGCTGCTAGAAAGAACTTGTCCTGCCTTGATAGAGTTCAAAATAGACTTCGTAGCCTCGTAGGAGATGTCCTTTTCTCTTCCCTGCAACCTCTATCTCACAGAAGTTTGTCTCTGCTGCATCGTTATTTTCATGGAAAGTGTTCGACTGAGCTTCAGTCTATGGTCCCCCCTCGCTAAACTTTTACAATAAACACTCGTCTAGCTAAAAACACTATCAATGATTCTCTCCACTAGTTATCTGTGCCTAAATCTAAACGTAGATTATTCTTTCTTAGAACTGCACTCCTGTGGAATTGTCTTCCGTTTTCCTGTTTTCCAGCTGACTACAATATGGTCGTCTTCAAGTCTAACGTAAACAAGTTCTTGATGTGCCGTTCCACCTGTTAACAAATTTACCGAATTTCCATTACTAACAATTACTATATTGTCCAATTTCTACTGTACAAACTTTAACCCTTATCTTCGGGTGGCCTCTTGGCCTTGATAAGTGGTTATGCCTATGTAAAAACAAAAATATACAGTCATATCTTGCTACGATGTGCAGACCGTTTCAATCATATTAGTCCTTTAGGTGCAGTGCATTGTACATGGTCATGAGTTTCCTGGTCTTCTGATCGAGCTGCCTCAGTTTTTCTTTTGTCCACTCTATGGTCCAGAGTATCTAACTAGTGATACTGCCCACATATTTATACCTTTTATTAGGTTTCTGCTATATAATTTCGTTTCCAGGTGTTTTCTTGTTCTCCTGGGGTATTCCTTTCTAATTCTCTCTTTCATTTTTGTTGCTTTGATGGTGTCTGCTTCCAGAATTCCCAAGTATTTATAGTCGTCTTGTTCCCTTAGTGTCCTTATCTCCGTTTAGTTGGGTAGTTCCATGCCTGCCATCGTTTTCAGTTTTCCTTTTCTTATAACTGGTAGTGCGCACTTTTCCATTCAAAATTCCATTTGGATATCCTAGCTGCAGATCCTGGTAGTGTTAATTAGTGTCTCTATCTTCTTTTCGGTCCTTGCAAAAAGTTTCAAATCGTCCATGTCCATCAGGTGGTTTATTTTTTCCTCTGTATTAGAGAACTTGTATCTGGCTTGACACTTTCTCAGAATATTAATCAGGGGCATCATGACTATGATGAACATTAATGGTTATAGTAAGTCTCCTTGGAAGATGCCTCTTTGTATGTTGATTTCTCTTATGTATTGTCCGTCAGCTGTCAATACCAGTCTTCATGTTCTCATTGCATTTTCTATTACGTTGATGATCCCGCTTGGTATTTTATACATTTTTATGCTTGTAGAGTCCTGTTGTACATTTTTTTATGCAGTCATTCTATGCTATGGCTAAATTCATTCTTCTTTTTTTACCTCCTTTAGGATCTTTTGATCTATATATAGCAGATCATGTGTTCCTCTTTTTCCTTTTTGGCTTTCTTTCTGTTCCTCGGGGAGGAGTCCACAATTATTCAGGGAGTGGTAAATTTGTTCCCTGAGATGTGCTGTCAGTATTTTTTAAATAGTGAGAAAGCACGTGATCGGCCTATAGTTTCTGGGGACGGTTCCTTTCTCTGTGTTCTTCTGTAGCAGTGTGGTTCTACCTTTTGTCATCCAATCTGGTACGCTTGCTTCCTATATATATTTTTTCGAGTTTTGAGCTAGCCTTTCGTGTAAGGTTGTGAATTTTTTGAACCAGTATGCATGTATCCCATCGTGCCCTGGTGCTCTCCAGTTTGCCAATTTTTCCTATAGTTTTCTTTAGGGTTTCCTTGTTGATTTCATTCACTGTTCCTTCTTCTGTTTGTTGTAACTTCTTCTTTCATGGCTTTCAGCCATTCGGCATTTCTATTGATCTCATCGTTCTTCTCATATTTTACTCCAGTAGCGTTTTGTTTCTGTCGGATTTGGTTGTTCTGTTTTTGTTTTTCATCCGTTCACATTTTGGTAGAATTGGCTTTCATTAGTTTCAAATGTTCTGTTTAGTTTGCATTGTTCAGATTTATATCTATATCGTCTCAATCTCGCTTCTTTTACTTTTATTTTTTGGTCCAGTTCTTCATGTTTCTTGTTTAGCCTCTCCCTGCCAGTCACATTTCCAATATTCCATCTTCTCCATATTGCTTTCTTCCTGTTGATCATTTTGGCTTCTTTTATGTTTGTGTATTTGAGTTTCTAGTCTCATTTCCCATCCAGGTGTTGTCGGTCCACTTTTCCCTAATTGTTTTTCTGATTTGAAATTCATACTTACCATTTTGGTGCCTGCGTAAATTAAGTTGCTTAAGTCTGTGATTGTATCTGTTGGGATGTGTGGGAGGGGCTTGGTTACCTTCTCTGTTTCTGTTTTTAATTTCTTCTATTCTTGGTTCCTTAACGATGGGACTTTGTTTTTTCCTCGTTCATGAACTTTATTATTTTATTTATTTACTCTGCTTCATTCTCTGTTAGTTCTGTTTCATTGTTCTCGGTTTCCACGTTTGTAGAGTTCTCTGCTTTTGGTATTTTTACTTGTGGGGCTTCAACTTGTGGGTTTTTTCTATGTGCAGTTCCATTATTATTATTATTATTATTATTATTATAATTATTATTATTATTATTATTATTATTATTACTATTAATATTATTATTATGATAATAATAATTATAATAATAATAATAATAATAATAATAATAATAATAAAATGCTTTATCTGAAACGCTAACAATATCTTTCTTTGTGAAATCGTACTGTTTCACTACTAGACTATGGTGTCCAGCCTTTGGTTGACGTAGTCTTACGTTGTCTGTGTGGAAATAATTATAATTAACTCACATTCTTATTATATATACATATATATATATATATATATATATATATATATATATAGTAAGTTATAAAATATATATGGTCTTCTATATATATAACTATATATGGTCTTCTATATATAACTTACTAACTCTACCTATGTATTTAGCACTTTTGAAGTAAATACTTAAAGTTTACGCATAAATTTATACTTTCGTGTATTAATTTTATGTGAGTAAATAAAGTAGTTATATGTGTGTGTGTGTGTGTGTGTGTGTGTGTGTGTGTGTGTGTGTGTGTGTGTGTGTGATGCGGAGATTGTGTGCATACATGGGTTCACTTTCTTTATATCACATGTAACTTCCGACCAAATATAACCTCTTTCAAATCACACATTTTCGTACCGATTTATTCTGGCTGTAAAGTATCAGATAGCCAGCGAGTCGTTTCTCCAACGAATAGACAACGTCCTTTAGTAGCAAAAGGTCAAGAAGTTCCGCACGATATATTTGCAGCGTTAATGTACATTAGACGACTTCGACTCGATAATGTTGTCTAATTAATGCAACATTGAGCTTATTAACTCTCTCACTTACAAGCTGTCTATTTCTAGCACCTCACTCACTCTCTCTCTCTCTCTCCCTCTCTCTCTCTCTCTCTCTCTCTCTCTCTCTCTCTCTTGCTCGGTGAAGTCTTATTAAAATCAGTTTATGATCCCACGAAAGAATGGGTGTCTCTATAAACACTAGAAACGAGATCGTATATTAATATTCAACATTCTGATATTTCAGACGGTGTCCGATGCATATTTAGTTCCATTGAAAGGTTAACCAAACATGTTTTCAACACTACCAGCCACCACAGTAATTGTCGAGACGGACACCTCGTGGAGTTTAAAGATTTGTCCATCTATTCTGTGACTCTGTCTACGTCTACATATACGGCTGTTCTGTTTCTCGGTTCAAATTTACCTAATTGAAATAACATAATAGCGGCACGTGAGAAAATTCTAACGTTGTATCAATCATTTGTGTATTGCTGTAGTGTTTAATATTCTCGATATGTATACACCACAAACCACACGATATCGTTGTACCACCTTTGTTAAAACTTATCTAAATACTGTATCCCGGAAGAGTCATTAAAGAAGACATGGACACGGAGATGAATTATAAAACAATGTATTTGTATTGAGAACGAAACAATGTACAGAGCACAACAGTCGTAACGCTTAACGCCAATAAACAGTACTATGAAGTGCACAATCACGACCACATCGAGAGTCGGTAGCTCTCGGTCTATTTATACATTTCGGAAGAGTTCATATCTTGTGTATGGGTGAGTCCTCACAAGATCCTCCCCACCAACCTTTTTTGCACCGCAAAAACACTTGTTAATATTTTTTCCCTTCAGGTAGATAGTCAGTGGTTCAGTAAACTTTCTTTCTGCTTGACCGTCGCTGTTCTGATTGGGGTGTGTCGAGATCGAACGCCTCAAAAATGGCGTCGATCGGCAATTCTATAGGTAATGTGTCTCTAGTGTCATCTGATTGACGGGTTTTAATTGTTTTTTGTCGCGTTTATGAGAATGTCTTTTTACGTTGTATGATATACTCGATATCGCCAATCTTTTACAATATGGTTTAAGGTCTGTGTTCTTTTTTTTGTTTTTTTTTTACAAAGGAGACACCACTTACCAAGGCTCAGAGGCCACTCGAGGATAAGTGTTAATAAGTGTACAGTGGTCAATGGGGCAGTGACGTAGTAATTGTTAGTAGTTGAAATTTGGTAAATTGGATTACTTAAGGGGGAACGGCTCGTCAAGAACTTGTTTACGTTGGTCTTGAATAACCATATTATAGTCAGCCGGAAAGCAGGCAAATAGAAGAGAGTTCCACAGGTGTGCAGTTCTAAGAAAGATGCTTTGTTCGTGAAATCTATGTTTAGGTTTAGGCACAGATAAAGAGTGGGGGAAATTATTGATAGTGTTTTCAGCTAGACGAGTGTTTCTTGTGAAAGTTTGGCGAGGGGAGACCATAGATTGGAGCTCAGTCGAACACTTGCCATGAAAATAACGATAAAGCAGAGACAAACTCGCAACATCATTGATTAGTTTCTAAATGACATCCCAATTTCATTGTACAATTTTAGTTAATTTGGTATTTCAATGCTTATATATGCTGAAATGAAATTGAAATGTTAGAAGTTGGTATAGTTGAACTATCTCCATATTTGTCAATCCTATTTGTGGTCCGGGTTAGAATTTGTTTGTTTGTTTGTTTGTTTGTTTTTTTTTGGGGGGGTCTTTAACGTTTTATCCTCTTTTTACGTTTTAAAATATGTTACTTTCTATGTAATTCTGTGGCACTTTTTTTAATTGTTGCTGCGTAATTTTCGAGGTATTTTCGAATTATATACGTTATTCTTTTTGATCTCTTCCTTGAGTTGTTGTATGCAATTTATTTCATGTCTTTGATTGTTTTTCATAGTTTGGTTTTATTCCGTCATCCATGATCGAGTCGAAATCATTCGAACAATTCGCAATTGTATTCTTAGTATCGCTCAAACTTAGGACTCATCCTTCAACCTCCAGATTAGTGTAACTTACAACTGAATTTTACCTATTATTTTATGCTTTACAAGATGCACCTGGAGAAGATCGGAGATTACATCGGCCGGAACGTTGAGAAAATAGCACTTAAGATGGCGCATCAGTCTGAATAATCGAACTAATACAAAGGTTTCAACTTCGTATCTTAACGTGACTACAGCAACGTTGGAACTGTAATTATCTTTGTTGAATTGCTTGCTAAATTATTTTGACAGAAATGCAAAAAAATTTAGTGTTGCCTCTTGAAGAATTGATTTAACGGTCCTTTCCGGGGGCTGGGTTGGAACATTCAATTAACCGAATTGTCATTCTTCATTTGGAATTATGAAATAAAGAATTCACCTTTTCAGCATTTAAAAAAACATATCCAGTTTGTAAGAGAACTTATATGAGTAGTAGGATGAGGTGACATATATAGAGCAAAGTTTGCATAACATACGTTCAAAAAAGGCTCCCTTCGGCTAACCAGCGATGATACCTGAAGAAATTCGTTATTTACGAAATGTAAATGAATACTAGACACACACACAGACACACACACACATACATATATATATATATATATATATATATATATACATATATATATATATATATATATATATATATATATATATATATATATATATATATATATTTATATATTCTTGAAGTTTTACGTTTGGATTTTACCGTCACTGGATTTTTTTATCTTCCACCAGACTATCCATTCATGTGTAATCACCTTTTTCTTTACCATATTCCCTCTGCTTAACTTATTTTGTTTTCAAGTAAGATCTTTGACTTACTTGTTGTTTCATCAAATACTTCTGCATGCAAAATCCGATCCCGCATTTTGCTAATTCCTGCCCTCTGATGAGAAGGAGAGTATTTCTTCGAAACTCCGCGGATTAAGGACTATCCATTTATCTAGTGTTTCCTTTTCAGATTAAATATGTTTTTAACTCATTTCAAAGTGTTTTTTAGCATATTTTATTAACTGTTTGCTCATATATATATATATATATATATATATATATATATATATATGGGGGGGGTTAAATATAAGAATAAGATCGATTCTTTAAGAGGAGACTTATCAGGATAATGCAAAGCTCATCAAATTGTTTTGGAGCTTTTCAAAATTTCCATCACCAACCACTTAAACTGAATGCAGAGTGTAGTTCTCACATCGAAGCTTCTGTCTATTTATTAATATTTTTTTTAATATGTAGACACTGCTTTGTATTCAACAACAACCTTAAATCTTTGGATAACATCTCTACTCCTTTGCCTTTTAAGAACTCTCTCCTACTGTACATTTTTTCCTGCTGTCGTATTTTCATTTTATTTTATTTCGTTTTTTTTTACTTGACTGTTTATATTTTTTATATTTATATTTTTTATATCTACTTTTTATTCTTTTATATTTAGTAACTTTGTATTTCTTGTACCTTTATTATTTATAGTATTTTATATTTTTTTTAATTTTTTATACTTTTTATCCCATAGTCCTTTGTATTTTTATCTTCTTATTCTACAATCTTTTTATACTCTGTCTTATTCACTGAATAATGTTTTATATATTGTATCCTTTATGAGTTATCCCTCACTTTAATCATTTTATTATATTAATTATTCCTAATAATTTATATACTTCATTTAAATACTTAGTTATAATTCCGATATCCCTACTAAAATGTAATGACCTAGCATAAATATCCTATTTCAAGTAAACCTCTTCCATTTTCATAACCCATTAATACATATCATTAAATAAGCATCCTCTTTCAGTCACTTACTTTGTATTCTTCCCGAGAGTTTAGTTACGCATATTGCACGCATGTTGGAGACTCCCCTCCATGGAATTAATGGGCTATCTCATGATGTCACTTCCTCTGGTGACGTCACTTCCGGTAACGAGTACCGGTGCCCGGCTGTCAAAGATTGGTACGCGGCCAAGGAGGTCGTGTGCAAACTCCCAACAGTTGAGGAATGGTATTGCTCAACACCCCTTGCCTGTAATATATGTGAATACATGTTTGTTTCTAAAAGTCGTGTGTTCCTTTCGTTTTATTACCATTTAACACCGTAACAACCCACCATGACAGATATGCTATATACCTGCCTTCATCTATTATATAAAAGCTATATTCCTACTATATCAAACAGATAACTTTAGTTCTACTATTCCCTCCCCAAACACTTAATATTATATAGAAAGATAAATTAAGTTGAGCCATCTGTATGGAATTAAGAAAAAGCGGTCAACTTTAGCGTAAATGTAACCTTTCGACGTCCGATCGTTGAATATTCTCTGATTGCTTAATACGTATGCTCGCTGATTTAACGTTTATAGGCACTTAATTCCCCTCAATTTTTTTGTTAACAGCCGATGGCTTCAGGAAGCATGCTAGCCTATGAAGTAAAGAATGACTTTGTTACTAGGTTCGAATCCCCCGATCAGCAGTAATTATCACTTCCTGCACTACTGATTGCATAGGCATAGCATGCATAAAAATAATTGTTAATATGTATTTTAAAATATTATATATGTGTGTGTGCGTGTCGAGCAAATACTATATTACAAATATTATTAAAATTTTTACTTTGAATATTATTATTTATTTACTTATTTTATATATTTTGTCCTTTTAATTATAATATTATTTATTGACTGTTGACTATTATTATATTATTATATTTTATGTTTATTTCTCATATTAATTTTCCTTATTATATTCTAGCGATATCATATGTTTTGTATATTTTCTTATGCATGAACCTGTTCTTGTTTTTTTACAATGTCTATATACTTGAGGATAGCAATGTTACGTATTATGTATAGTTATTTCACGATTCTATAATCCTGCTCGTTTAGTAAAAAGTATGTAACGTGGGAGGGGGTATATATTTCCTAGTTTAATTTAAAACTTGATTATCATTTTATTACCGAGACTGCAATTTTCTTTAATGCGTATGATTCGAATGTTAATTTTAAAGTAAATAAAACAATTATTTCATTAAAATCCTCCAACGTCCGTTAGTTATTCTCGCTTTTTCAGAATACCAGAATTACAGAATAGAACAATAAATTTATCTTATTAAAATTGATATGATGTTGCCTCTTTCTAAGTCGACTATTTGATTGATTCACACTTCCGTTAACTTTCTTTGTTTATATTTTCGTTGGATTGAGATCTTTACGAGAATATGGTCATCGAGTTCGACTTCGCAAAGACGGGTTAATTATTTTTATTTTATTGTTTACTCTTTTCCGATGCAGGAGGAACACATATCTGACTTATGCATTATTTATTGAAATAAATCGAAGTGATTTTAATTTTATCTAGAAAAAGTAATTTATTCAGAATAAAATTAAGAAATTTAATCCACTAGGATGCATCCGAATTCCTTATAAAATGAGTAAGATATTTTAATAATTCCCTTGTTAAAATTAGTTTTTATCTGGCGTTAAATTACTATTTTGGCATAGCATGGAAAATTCTATAAGATAACTTTACATATATGACGTTCTTTGGGCTGAAATATTATTATTGAGTTTTCAGTCTGATAGTATCTGGTGTTTCGTTTCATAAAAATATGAGCAACATCCGCATTACTTTCAAATATTTTGTCACGTAAAACTGTTTCTTTCTTGGGAGGTAACTGTGTCTCAGTGGTTTACAACACGGGCTAACAACCTGGGTGTACTAAAGTCAAATACAGATCGCTTTGTTGAAACATTTTCACTTAGGACGTTGGCAATCTTCACGTGGTCCCTCCTATAAATATCCAGTGTCTTTCTAGAAAGAGTTCTAACTAGAAGGATATCGGTAAAACGAATGCCAACCATAGAATCATCGGATTCCTATTAAATGAATCATTATCATATCGTATGAATCCGAAGTTACCATTGTTGGCATTGGTTTCCACGATATTTTTTTCAGTCAGAATTCTTTCTAGAATTACATCAGGAACTTACAAGGGGGACAACGTGAAGGTTGCTAACATCCCTAAGTGGGTATAATTTTTGTGGAACGAACTGGATTTGAACTTGGAACGCCCAGTTTATAAGTTTGTGTCGTTAACCACTTGTCCACCGTTACTTCCCATACGAAATGAACTGACTGCTAATACTGTTCCGCCATATGAGCATTCTTCTCATTAGTAAATATGTGCGTGTATGTATGTGTGTGTTAGGTGTGTTAGGTGTGTGTGTGTGTGTGTTTGTGTGTGTGTGTGTGTGTGTATTAGGTGTGAGCGTGTTAGATGTGAGTGTGTGTATGCGTGTGTTTGTTAGGTGTGTGCGTGTTAGGTGTGAATGTGTGTGTTAGGTGTGTTAGGATTAGGTGTGTGTGTGTGTATGTGTGTGTGTGTGTGTGTGTATTAGGTGTGGCGTAACAAATAAAGGCGTTGGTTAAACATTGGTGTTAAGTGACAGTCTTCTGGGGGTTGAGATCCAATCCTTACTAAGAATAGAATGTAATTAACAGTAGAATTTTATGATTCATACGTAATGAATGAATGAATCTATTTCTTGCATGCGACGCTGGCTGATTCTTATTATGCACCTTGTTCATCATCCCATATACCACGCTACACTTCCGGTGTCATGTCTACAATTCATCCCGAAAGTGTATTGTCCCCATAAAAGATGCAAGACAACGACTGTGAAATATATAAGTACACTAGATATGCGTTGCTTTGGTTATGTATATGTTTATGTGTATGTGCGTACTTTTTATTCTAAGAGACATGATTGTCTGTTTGTACGTCTGTAAGTACGTGTGTATGTACGTATATGGCGCATTCTCCGTGCATTTGGTTTTCTCCTCTAAAGAAAAATCTGTTTGTTGTTGAGTAATCGACTTTAAAATTTTGACAGGATAAACACACGTAATAATGCGTTTAAAACATTGACAAGCGTTGCTCACCTGAAATGTCAATAAATAAAATAAAGACCAGTTAACAGAGCAAATAAAAATCAATGTAAATACACTATCTCTTTCTTCTTATATGCATACATACATTCATACATACATACATTCATGCATACATACATTCATACATACATACATTCATGCATGCATACATACATTCATACATACATTCATACATACATACATTCATACATACATACATTCATGCATACATACATTCATACATACATACATTCATACATTCATACATACATACATTCATGCATACATACATTCATGCATACATACATTCATACATTCATACATACATACATTCATACATACATAAATTCATGCATACATACATTCATACAATCATACATATATACAGTCATACATACATACATTCATGCATACATACATTCATACATACATACATTCATACATACATACATTCATACATACATACATTCATGCATACATACATACATTCATGCATGCATACATTCATGCATACATACATTCATACATTCATACATACATACATTCATACATACATACATTCATGCATACATACATTCATACATTCATACATACATACATTCATACATACATTCATGCATACAT
Source organism: Euprymna scolopes (assembly GCF_053919585.1). Taxonomy (NCBI): domain Eukaryota; kingdom Metazoa; phylum Mollusca; class Cephalopoda; order Sepiida; family Sepiolidae; genus Euprymna; species Euprymna scolopes. Next base: position 138,066,108 of record NC_136491.1, on the reverse strand, counting down.
ACATTCATACATACATACATTCATACATACATACATTCATGCATACATACATACATTCATGCATGCATACATTCATGCATACATACATTCACGCATACATACATTCATGCATACATGCATTCATACATACGTACATTCATACATACATACATTCATACATACATACATACATACATTCATACATACATACATTCATGCATACATACATTCATGCATACATACATACATTCATGCATGCATACATTCATGCATACATACATTCATACATACATACATTCATGCATACATACATTCATACATACATACATTCATACATACATACATTCATACATTCATACATAGATATGTGTGCGCGCGCGTTTTACAGACGGCGGACTTTAAATTAAATTAAATCACAGAGAAATTTTTTATGATACAAATATGGGGTTTATTCTAAAAAAAAAAATTTTTTTCGCATTTATAAGTGTTGTGGGCCCAGGAAAGGGCCATTAAAGAAAACGCAAATAATAGGTTTATGTAGAAATAATATATCATACAGGAAAGTGAAATACAAAGAAATGTTGCCGGTACTTCCCGACTGGTTAGTTGGACAGTCTGTGGTTTCCTGTTAGATCACGATATTTCCTCACGAGAATATTAGCCTCATGAATTAAATAATGGTTAGCAGAATCCCTTATGGATGAATGTATAAGTCCCTATAACAATAAGTTAAATACAATTTTGGTAATATAGCCCCCGCGGCTCGCGTGTATATGGCGTACTCTAGAGGTTCAATTTTCACAAATTCTGTGAATTAAATTAGGCTGTATCTCGACGTGTAGAATATTGTTCTATTGTGTCTGATTTGTCAGCATAGACATGTAAGTTTAGATATCCCCAAAGAAAACACAAAATTAAAACAAAGGATTTATTCTCTCTCTGGATTTTTTTAGATAAGTATAAATAATTTCTACTATTAAGATTATTTGAACTACTCTTTTCATCTTGATTGTTAATTTCACAAAGTTTCCGCCGATACACATCCGACCTTCTTCAGTTGTATCCTGTCAATCTCATGAATGCTTCCGTCGAACTCATGATCTGCACAGAATTTTCAACGGAAATGTAACTACCGGCCGGTTTCGAGGAAAAGAGTGACGCTTCAACTGATGTATATAGCTTTATTAAACACCGTGAAAACTGTAAAAGAAAATATTACATTTAATAAGGGATACATTTTAATATTAATTTCCGAAAGAAACTTGATAAGTTCTTGAGATAAATTAATGAATGTCAATTACCATGTTGTCTCTCCAAGGGCCAGTAGTCAAAATGATGTGGAATCGTTCTAGCCTCTTTCCCTACTTCCGCTTCGAGTCCGCAGAAATAGGGGGACAGCAATAACTGGTGATAAGGAAAGGGAGAGGGGTTATTGAAATTGATGGGACTACAATGGCTGCAGCTATAAAATATTTACTCCACAGGAGTAGCATGATCTCGTTTCGTCAGTCATGACTGAATAGAAGTCTTTAAGTAATTCACAGTTGTATTCTTGGTATCGCCCTCACTAAGGATTGAACCTTCAACCTCCAGAACAGTGTCACTTATGATTAAATTTTACATAATACTTTGTCATTTACACCACGGGTTAGTGCGGCTGATACTAAGAATGATTTTATAAAGTCGAAGAAAACGAAAGAGAAGAACAAAGGAGTATTGCAAGCATAAGAGTCGACCATTTTTATTTACTGAGGAGTTTATACGATTTTGTTTACGGACAATTGTGTGCTTGGATCACGAACAGTCGAATGGAATGTCTTGAATGTGGAAAAATGAAGAAAGATGATGAAAAAGAAATAATAGAATAAGCAAAGGCGTGAGGAGGAAAATATGTTTTTAGTAAGGGAACTTTTAAAACATTATTAAACAAAACTATTGAGGTATGAACATGTTTGACGTTTTTCCAACAAACTCTGTCTATATGAAAAGACAATATCTATTATTCCTGTTGTTCTTGATTTTTTCTTTTTTTACCATATGTATTATGTACTACGTACTATGTAGTATGTATTATGTACTATATACTATGTATTATGTACTATGTACTATGTATTATGTATTATGTACTATGTACTATGTATTATGTATTATGTACTATGTACTATGTATTATGTATTATGTACTATGTACTATGTATTATGTACTATGTACTATGTATTATGTATTATGTACTATGTACTATGTATTATGTACTATGTGCTATGTATTATGCATTATGTACTATGTATTATGCATTATGTATTATGTATTATGTACTATGTATAATGTATTATGTACTATATACTATGTACTATGTATTATGTATTATGTACTATGTACTATGCATTATGCATTATGTACTATATATTATGGATTATGTATTATGTACTATGTATTATGTACTATGTACTATGTACTATGTACTATGCATTATGTATTATGTACTACGTATTATGTACTATGTATTATGTACTATGTACTAGTATTATGTATTATGTACTATGTACTATGTATTGTGTATTATGTATTATGTAATATGTACTATGTATTATGTACTATGTACTATTATTATGTATTATGTACTATGTACTATGTATTATGTACTATGTACTATGTATTATGCATTATGTACTATGTACTATGTATTATGTATTATGTATTATGTACTATGTACTATGTCTTATGCATTATGTATTATGTACTATGTACTATGTATTATGTATTATGTACTATGTACTAGTATTATGTATTATGTACTATGTACTATGTATTGTGTATTATGTATTATGTAATATGTACTATGTATTATGTACTATGTACTATTATTATGTATTATGTACTATGTACTATGTATTATGTACTATGTACTATGTATTATGCATTATGTACTATGTACTATGTATTATGTATTATGTATTATGTACTATGTACTATGTCTTATGCATTATGTATTATGTACTATGTACTATGTATTATGTATTATGTACTATGTACTATGTATTATGTATTATGTACTATGTACTATGTACTATGCATTATGTACTATGTGCTATGTACTATGTATTATGTACTATGTACTATGTATTATGTATTATGTATTATGCATTATTATGTATTATGTACTATGTACTATGTATTATGTATTTTGTACTATGTACGATGTACTATGTATTATGCATTATGTATTATGTACTATGTACTACGTACTATGTAATATGTACTACGAATTATGTACTATGTACTATGTATTATGTATTATGTAATATGTACTATGTATTATATATTATGTACTATGTACTATGTATTATGTACTATGTACTATGTACTATGCATTATGTACTATGTACAATGTATTATGCATTATGTCTTATGTACTATGTATCATGTATTATGTACTATGTACTATGTATTATGCATTATGTACTATGTATTATGCATTATGTATTATGTACTTTGTATTATTTATTATGTATTATGTACTATGTACTATGTATTATGTACTATGTACTATTAACTATGTATTATGTATTATCTTTTATACATTATGTATTATGTACAATGTACTATGCATTATACATTATGTACTATGTATTATGTATTATGAACTATGTACTATGTATTATGTATTATGTATTATGTACTATGTACTATGTACTATGTATTATGCATTATGTATTATGTATTATGTATAATGTACTATGTACTATATATTATGTACTATGTATTATGTATTATGTACTATGTACTATGTATTATGTACTATGCAGTATGTATTATGTATTATGTACTATGTACTATGCATTATACATTATGTACTATGCATTATGTATTATGTATTATGTACTATGACTATGTATTATGTATTATGTACAATGTACTATGTACTATATATTGTGTACTATGTATTATGTACTATGTATTTTTATTATGTACTATGCATTATGCATTGTGCATTATGTATTATGTACTATGTTTTATGTATTATGTACTATGTACAATGTACTATGTAATGTGCATTATGTATTATGTACTATTAACTATGTTTTATGTATTATGTACTATGTATTATGTACTATGTACTATGTATTATGTATTATGTACTAAGTACTATGTACTATGTATAATGTATTATGTACTATGTACGATGTACTATGTATTATGCATTATGTATTATGTACTCTGTACTATGTATTATGTATTATGTACTATGTACTATGTATTATGTACTATGTACTATATACTATGTATTATGTATTATGTACTATGTACTATGCATTATGCATTATGTTCTATGAATTATGCATTATGCATTATGTACTATGTACTATGTATTATGCATTATGTACTATGTACTATGTACTACGTATTATGCATTATGTATTATGTACTATGTACCATGTATTACGTATTATGTACTATGTGCTATATATTATGTATTATGTACTATGTACTATTTATTATGTATTATGTTTTATGTATTATGTACTATTTACTATGTATTATGTACTATGTACGATGTACTATGTATTATGTATTATGAACTATGTACTATGTACTATGTATTATGTACTATGTACTATCTATTATGTATTATGTACTATGTACTATGTACTATGTATTATGTACTATCTATTATGTATTATCTACTATGCATTATGCATTATGCATTGTGTATTATGTACTATGTATTATGTATTATGTACTATGTACTATGTACGATGTATTATGCCCTATTATGTATTATGTACTATGTACTATGTATTATGTATTGTGTACTGTGTACTATGTATTATGCATTATTTATTATGTACTATGTACTATGTACTATGTATTATGTACTATGAATTATGTACTATGTATTATGTATTATGTATTATGTACTATGTACTATGTACTATGTATTATGTACTATGTACTATGTACTATGTACTATGTATTATGTACTATGTACTATGTATTATGTACTATGTACTATGTACAATGTTCTATGTATTATGCATTATGTATTATGTACTATGTATTATGTATTATGTATTATGTACTATGTACTATGTATTATGCATTATGTACTATGTATTATGCCTTATGTATTATGTACTATGTATTATTTATTATGTACTATGTACTATGTACTATGTATTATGTACTATGTTCTATGTACTATGTATTATGTATTATGTATTATGCATTATATATTATGTACTATGTACTATGCATTATACATTATGTACTATGTATTATGTATTATGTCTTATGCATTATATATTATGTACTATGTACTATGCATTATACATTATGTACTATGTATTATGCATTATGTATTATGTACTATGTACTAGGTATTATGTATTATTTACTATGTATTATGTATTATGTACTATGTACTATGTATTATGTACTACGTACTATGTATTATGCATTATGTAGTATATACTATGTACTATGTATTATGTATTATGTGATATGTATTATGTATTATGTACTATGTACTATGTATTATGTACTATGTACTATGTATTATGTATTACGTGCTATGTACTATGAATTATGCATTATGTACTATGAATTATGTATTATGTATTATGTACTATGTACTATGTATTATGTATTATGTACTTTGTACTATGTACTATGTATTATGTACTATGTATTATGTACTATGTATTATGTATTATGTACTATTCATTATGCATTATGCATTATCTATTATGTACTATGTATTATGTATTATGTACTATGAACTATGTACTATGTATTATGCATTATGTATTATGTACTATGTACTATGTATTATGTATTATGTACTATGTATTCTGTACTATATACTATGTATTTTGTATTATGTACTATGTACTATGTATTATGTATTATGTATTATGCACTATGTACGGTGTATTATATACTATGTACTATGTACTATGTACTATGTGCTATGTATTATGTACTATGTACTATGTACTATGTACTATGTATTATGTACTATGTACTATGTATTATGTATTATGTATTATGTACTATGTATTATGTATTATGTACTATGTACTCTGTATTATGCATTATTCATTATGTACTATGTACTATGTATTATGTATTATGCACTATTTATTATGTACTATGTACTATGGAGTATTTATTATGTACTATGTACTATGTATTATGTATTATGTATTGTGTACTATGTATTATGTACTATGTACTATGTATTATGTACTATGTACTATGTACTATGTACTATCTATTATGTATTATGCACTACGTACTATGTACTATGTACTATGTACTATCTATTATGTACTATGTCCTATGTACTATGTATTATGCATGATATATTATGTACTATGTACTATGTATTATGTATTATGTACTATGTACTATGTATTATGTAATATGTACTATGTATTATGTATTATGTACTATGTACTATGTATTATGTATTATGTATGTATTCACTATGTACTATGTACTATGTATTATGTACTATGTACTATGTATTATGTACTATGTACTATGTATTTTGTATTATGTATTATGTACTATGTATTATGTACTATGTACTATGTATTATGTATTATGTATTATGCACTATGTACTATGTACTATGTATTATGCATTATGTACTATGTATTATGCATTATATATTATGTACTATGTACTATGTATTATGTACTATGTACTATGTACTATGTAATATGTACTATGTATTATGTATTATGTACTATGTACTATGTACTATGTATTATGATATAAAATTACACTGTTTATTGTTTACTTATCGTCTTGTGTTTGCTTTTGTGTTTTTTTTTTTCGTACATATTCTACTATTAACCATATCGTAAAGAATTTTCTTCCTGACAAAATTTTCCGGCTACGTATAAATATTAATGTCGGTCGTCTGGATAATAGTTAGAATATGACATTGTGAACAACTTACGTGAGTTAACCAGCGTTTCAATGTCTACACATTTCCTTTGGGCTACAATTACAACTGAAAATTAAATTGTTCACAAAAGCAGACATACGGAATTAAATTGGTCAACAAAGAAAATCAATATATAACTGAAATTTTGTGATACATTCATATTACAGTGTATAATACTGTAAACTTAAAAACCATATAACTATTAGTTTCAATAATTATAAGATAATCTCAACTAGATTGAAAAAAAAAGTTGAATCCCTTTATCTGTTCTACAAGTATTTTAATGGTGGATGCTCCGACGAACTACAAACCCCTGTACCCCCTCAACGTAAATACCCACGACAAACCCGACAAGCAGCAAAATCCCACCTCTACACAGTAGAGATCCCTAGATTAAGAAAGCCTTCTACTCTAATAATTTTTCCCCATAACTGCTAGACTTTGGAACTCCCTTCCGGGTTCCTGCTTTCCCAACTCTCCTGACATGCAGAAATTCAAGTGTAATGTGAACAGACATCTTGCTGCTCAACTCCCTACATAGTATCCCTCCAACTTATATCTCTGAGGGTAGTCCTCTATATCAAAGTTGCACTGTTCTTTGTTTGGGATGAAAATGGAAGAAGAAGAAGAAGAAGAAGAAGAAGAAGAAGAAGAAGAAGAAGAATCATAACAATGATAATAATGATAAGAATAATGATAATAATGATAATGATAATAATGATAATAATGATGATAATAATAATAATGATAATAATAATAATGATAATAATGATCATGATGATAATAATAATAATAATAATAATAATAATAATAATAATAATAATAATAATAATAATTCTGATTTCGTTTATGAATGTCTCTCTGGAAAGGGATGGGATTCATTTCAAGAGGATTTCCCTTAATCCCGGCTTCAAACCAGGAGCTTCAAAGATCAAGGGTTTTCCTAAGGATGTTGGTGGTACCTATAATTGCAGAGGTTTCAAGGCCGCCGAAAACACCGGGGATTTGTAGTTTTTTCAATTGTCCTTCCAGACGACTGGATACTACTCCTAGTGTACCAACTACGACCGGGATTATTTGTGTTTAAACCCCGTGTATACGCCTTATCTCCAAGGCCAATGGAGCATAATTGCTCCACTTCTCATTCTCATTCTCTCTAACATTTCTGTCCCAGGGTACTGAGAAGTCTACAATCTGCCAGTTTTTTAAGACCTTGTCAACGACGACCAAATCCGGACGATTATGTTCCAATTGCTTGGTCGTTATGACACTTTTGTCCCACCATACCTCTACCTTGCCATCCTTACTTGTTCTCACTTCATCAGGCACCTCCTCAAACCATTTTCCAGCACACTTCACCCCAACCCTCTTACACACCTCCTAATATATCCGGAGTCCCATGCGATTGTGTCTTTTGCGGTACTCTCTCTCTCTCTCTCTCTCTCTCTCTCTCTCTCTCTCTCTCTCTCTCTCTCTCTCTCTCTCTGGACCAGTCCACTACACCCTGCTGCAAGGTGCGTAATTGACTCTGAGGTCTTACCACAAATCCGGCATTCTGCAGCAACTTCCTATCCTAGAACCACTTTTTTAAACAATCGTGTTCCTAATGTCTGCTTTTGTGCTGCACAAACAAAAACTTCAGTACTCTTAGCCAGATACCCAGCTCTAAGCCATTGCCATGATCTTTCATCAGCCACTTCTGCTACATCCTGGAAGAACCATCCATGCATTTTCTTCCTAGCCAGTTCCTGTGCCCTTTCTCTATCCATACGTTTCACATAATCAGCCTTGATCTCACATACCTCCACTTCATTGGCCACAACCTTAAGCATCCACTCCTCACTTCTAACCATATGCTCCTTCAACGACATCTCCTCGGTTCTAACACAATCTTTTACACTTTTCAATCCTCTCCCACCATCAAACATTGCTAAAACTTTTCTTGTTTTGATATCCATGGCATGCAAATCCTTGTCAGACCATTCTAAAATTCCCGCACAGTATCTCAAAACACCGACTGCCCATGCATTTACTGCTTTCATTAGGCTTCCTCCATACAGTTTCGACTTTGCAATTAGTTTCACTCTTCTAAGATACTCCTTCCTGACTTTCTCCTTCATTTCTCTGGTCATAATGCCTACACCCATTTCTTTTATGATTTCTCCATTTGGTAGCACTATTCCATTCGAATGAACTTTTACTCATCATCAGAACCGCACGTTTACTAATCCCAAACTCCATCCCAAGTCTTCTGAGTATGTCCCCACAAGTTCTACCAGTCTCTCCATTTCCTTTTTATTTCTACCGAATATTTTCAAATTATCCATAAACAGTAGATGGTTGAGGCATCTGTCACCACATCCAAAGTTATACTCCAGTTTTTCTCTCTTCAAGAGGATGCTTAGTGGCATAATTATTATTACAAAAAGAAGTGGCGATAACGAATCTCCTTGAAATATTCCACGTTTAATGCCCACCTGCCCCATCTCCTCTCTGTTTGCTGTCAGCACCGTTTTCCATTGAGCCATACTTGTCTCCAAAAGCCCAACCACATTCTCAGCAACCTTCATCATCAATAGTATTTCACGTATCCATGAATGAGGAACCATGTCATAAGCCTTTCTGTAATCGATCCATGCTACGCTCAGATTCCTCTTCTTCTTCTTCGCATTCTGCATTATTGCTTTATCAATTAGTAGTTGCTCTTTAGTTCCTCTCGAGCCTTTCCGGCACCCCTTTTGTTCGTCAGGAAAAACACTATTACTCTCTAGATGTTCATAATTTTCTCCGCAAATATTCCAGTCAACAGTTTCCACATCAATGGCAGACATGTAATCGGTCTATAATTATTGGCATCTGTTCCTTTTGCAGGATCTTTCCTAATCAGTGTTGTTCTTCCCTTCACAAGCCAATCAGGGACATCTCCCGACTCTACAACCCTTTGCAGAGCAGTAGCTATAGGTGGATAAAGGCATGGAAACTGTTTAAACCAGAAGCCCATCACTCCATCTGGACCAGGTGCCTTCCAGTTTCTCATCCTTCGTATGCCAGCCTTTATGTCATCGATGTTCTTCATCTGCTGCATTTCTAATAGCCTTTCTCTGCCCTCTCCCACCAGCTATCTTTCTCATTATATCGCCCTTCGACAGACCAAATCCCACTCCAGAACTTCCTTGCATCTTTTGATTTGGAGTGTTGTTATTTCCCGCCTGTTTACTACCATTTAATTCTTTATACAGCTGAGACTGATTGTTCTGGAAAATATTGTTCTGCCGAAATGCAACACTTTTTCCAACAAAGTTCCTAATTTTCATACCACCAGTGTGGACCTTCTCTTTCAACATTGTTAGAACGTTCATCGTTCCTTTTTCCAGCAATCTATACCTCCTTTCAAGCTTGTCCTTGGCTTTTTGTCCTAGTTTAACTCCTTTTCTTATTTCTTCGATTCTACCAATGTCTTTCCGCCACCATTTAATACTTTCTTCAAGCCGCCTCTGCCAGTGTGGCCTTCTATTCTTTATTTCTCCCTTTTTCTTCTGTAATAAGCCAAGACGATTCGAAATAACGTATGACGCTGCATACAGAAGCCTGTTAAGTTCCATAATCGATATGTTCTTTCTTATGATGTTGTGAATTACTCCTTGAATTATTTTTACCTCGTTTTTCACCTTCCGCCTATCACTGCTCTTCATACTTGGAATCTCTATGATATCGTCTCTAAGAAGAACCTCTCTCTTAACTTTTGAAGTATTTCTTTTTCTACAGATGTCAAATAATAATTAAATAATAATAATAATAATAATAATAACAATAATATATATATATATATATATATATATATATAAGAACAAGTAGTTAATAAAATATGTAAAAAAACACTTTGAAAAAGAGTTAAAGACATATTTAATTTTTAAAAGGATTCACAAAATAAGTGGATAGTCCTTAATCCGCGGAGTTTCGCAGAAATATTTTCCTTCTCATCAGAGGGTAGGATTTAGCAAAATTGCGGGATCGGATTTTGCTTGCAAAAGTATTTGATGAAACTACAAGTAAGTCATTGAAAATAAATAGTGGGGCAGAGGGAATAGGGTGAGGAAAAAGGTGATTTCACGTGAATGGATGATCTGGTGAAGGGTAAAATATCCAATAACGGTAAAATCCAAAAAAGTTAAATTTCCATTTCCACAACTAAGATCCAAGGGTCCAAAAAGAAAGATGATCCAAAGTGATGCAAAAGGCAGAAATCCGTGGAATAATTCACAAATGGGTACAAGGAAAAGGGAATGAGTTCAAATAATATTATTAAAAAAAAGATAAGTTGTGAGTAAAAAAAAGGAAATGGAAGAAATTTAAAACACGACTGTCAAGGTTGGGCTGATTTAAGAAAAATGAGTGAAAAAAAAATTGAATGGTAATTGAGTTCATTTTAGAATAGAAAAGCGGATTTCAAAATGACCCAGACAAAATGACGTTGAAAAGGCGCCAAATTTAAATGAAAAAAGAGGTCAACTGAAATGTACAAGTTATTACTAAAAATTAAATTATCAGTAGGAGTTATTAAAGGAAGAAAAAGAATTCAGAAGAAAGATAAGTTATATACATACACATGTACATACATACATATACATGAATACATACAATTACACATATACTTACATATATATATACACACAACAAACACATCCACATATACACACACATATATGTACATACATATAAGTAAATAGATGAGTAAATAAATAGTTTTTAAAAAAATGAATGGTGATTGAGTTCATTTTAGAATGGAAAAGCCAATGTCAAAATGACCCAGAAAAGATGACGTTGAAAAGGCGCAAAATTTAAAGCCAAAAAGGTGGTCAACTGAAATGTACAAGTTATTACTTAAGAATCAAATTATCAGTAGGAGTTATTAAAGGAAGCAAATGAATGGAGAAGAAAGATAAGTTAAATACATACGCATGTATATACATACATATATATGAATACATACAATTACACATATACATACATATATATATACACACAACAAACACACCCACATATACACACGCATATATATAAATACATATAAGTAAATAGATGAGTAAATAAATAAATAAAGAGTTTTAAAAAATTAAGGGGAGAGGATGGTCGGTATCTGCAAATTCCGGAATAAGGTAAGTAAGTATGTAAGTAAATGCACATAGTAAACTATAAGTAAACATACATGCAGAATATAAAGGAATATCAAAACACTAAAACGGGGATTGCAGATGTAAAACTAGACAAACAAAGAAGAAATAAAGAATTACAAGGAAAATTACAAAGTTAAAAAAAATGTTAAGAAAGTATGCAGAAAAAACGATAATGTTATAGAAAAATATATATCTGAAAGGTTAATTTGATAGCTATGTAATTTCAAATTTAACATAATTAAATTTGGACTTATATTTGCAGTAAGAGATCAGTTATATATATATATATATATATATATATATATATATATATATATATATATATATATATATATATATATGTGCATACACACACATACACACACACACATATATATATATATATAAATGAAAATTTTGAATTAAATTCTTTAATTTAAAACAATCTACGACAAATTTATACATCGACAAGGAATACAGACATTTAAAGTTATTTTCCTTAATCCATGGACTTTCAGTAAATAGCCCCTCTCATCAGAGGAAATGTTTTTATTAGCAAAATAATGTTTATAGATCGTCATAAATTTTGCTATTTAGCACATACACTGAAAACCAAAAAGCTTGCATGAGAGCTTAAAAGAAGCCAAGATTAGGAAAAGGATTTTCCATAGTTAGGTTCAATGAAGAATAGAATCGTAAGATCTACGAAAAAATATATCATCCATCTATTATATTAATCTCGCCTGTCTGTTTGAATGAATGTATGAATGTATGTATGTATGTATGTATGTATGTATGTATGTATGTATGTCTAAAACCTTTCTCGGCGGCATCGGACCGGGTCGAAACCGTTACCGTCTGAAAGGGCAATGTCTCGGTCGATTAATATGTGAGAATATATGAGAAGAAAAAAAGGTAAATTATTTCCTATAGAAATAGACGTTTGCAATGAGGAAGGGTATCAAAAAGTCGTTCCTTGATGACAATTTAGCCAAACACGCATGCGCGAATAACGTTCTATCTGTAATTGGTTCAAATAGAAAAAAACGATGTTACTTCGCTGACACCATCGTAGAGCAGTGGTTATCGTAGCAGCGTCGTTATCCTAAGTTTACACGTTCACGCCAACATAACGAACATTTATTTATTTTTTTTATATTTAAACAGGGTTATTCGTGCCATTTTTTCTTTTTCATTGTCTCATCACGTGCGCTGTTTTTTTTTGTTTTGTTGTTCCTATTTTTCGTTCGCTTATTCTTTATTATTCTTTTTATTGTTGCTTTGATTTACCTTCACACACACACACACACACAAACACACACACACACAGACGTCACCACACCCGGGCAACTCCGGATACTCCCGCTAGTCTAATATATAAAAGGTAAAATGTGTGTTTGTTTGTGTATGTGTTTTTTTTTTCGCAAAACTTTCGACAGAGGTGACGGATTTTCACAACATTAGTATCGTTTTAAATCCCGACCCTTCGGACGACAAATATCGAAAAATTGACCTAAAACATTAATTCCTTCACCTTAAACTGGGCAGTTTTCTACAAGGAGGGGTCGGGTTTTTGCGTCGGCATTTTTGTAAGTCATCGTATCGTACGGATTGACTTTGCTTAATTTCAACGTTCCGAACTTCCGGTCAGACGATGGAGACATCGGCAAATACCTCACTTTTTTTTTTACCTCCTTCGCGTTACTTGTTCGAGCCTGCCTGTCTACTACCACTCTCTTTTTCTTTCTCCGCCAAACCTGCCTACTACCAATTTATTTTTTTTTATCTTTTTTTAAACACCCGGGGGTCCGTACTACAACTCCACACACCGGGCAACGTCGGGTATCCCCGCTAGTACATTATGAAGAGATTTTATGTTCAAATATATGTATATGGTGCAATCCATAAAGTGCGATAATGTAAATCGATTGGAAATTCTAATATTTGCAACAGCGTATTGTACGAAAGATTTTTCTAAAAAGTTTGTTGAAAATCCATGGATTAACGAAAAAAACTTTGAATTTTTGTGTGTATATAATGATTATTTCCTATATGTATATCCACTGAAACTTCGGTGTTTATCAAAATATGCCCAATGACAAGCAGAGTGCAATCGTAGTGTATGTATTTATACAAACATTTTTAGCTACATATGTGCATACGTTTCTGCTGCGACTTATTTAGAGAAGCGGCGTCGTCGTGCCATATTTTATTTCTTATGAAAACAAATGAAAAAATAGACTTTAATTTATACATTGTTTTCATTAAAACAAATCATAATGAAGAAAGAAAGTAATTGGCTTAAATTGATGCTGATAAACCCAAAATCTATACCACAGGTAAAGAATGCCATCAGCTAGAATCGAAACCAAACCATTTAAGGCTCCAGCCGGGTTCCCTACCGTCTGAGCTAACCTGGCAGAGAAATACATAAAAATTAAACCAATTCTAGCTATGATTGAATTTTCGTATGCGTAAAAGTAATAAAAAATATGTTGGTAAGTTGAAATAAACATTTTGCATTTTAACTTGCCGACATATTTCTTTACGCGTTATTCATCTATCCAAACAAAGATTTTACTTGTTATAAGCCATCATTTGTGTATAATTACTATTTCCTGTTAATTTCAGTGTTATGTGACCAATAGTTAAATAGTATATCGGTTAAATACATCTACTGTTTTATTTATAATTATAATATAAATATATATATATATATATATATATATATATATATATATATGTGTGTGTGGGGGGGGGTGATTTGAACCTCTGACCATATGTACTTAATGGACGAGTGCATTAACGGTTACAAATAAATTTACATAAGTTTATAAACAATAAAAAATAACGCGCAAAGTCATCTAGGACTTGGTGGCGTAACTTTTGCTGCACTCGACCATAGTAAATATGGTCTGAGGTTCGAATCATGTAAACAGTCAAGGTATACTGACGATCGGTAGAACCGTTAAACACGTGTTTGTAGTTTATTGTTTTATAAGTAAAATAATAATAAATAAATAAATAATTTTTTTTTATTTGTTTACATCCAAAATAATATGGGTGATCTTCTAAGGAAAATATGTTCTTAGATCTCCAATGTTGGAAACGCTAATAATCGTATTATAATTTTAAAAAAAAGTCAGCAACCAAAATGCGTAGATCATCGTATAACGATTTGATCACTGTCTGTCTGACATAATGAACATTTAAATTAAAAATGTTTAAAATTCAACGCTACTTCACATGATTAATAGTAGCCGAATGGATACGGCTTCCGTTCGACTGGTAGTAATTGTGACACCCTGCACTAAAGAATCCCGAAAGGATGAAACACTAGTGTCTGTAGGTATTTAATTATTATAGTAAAAAAATAATTATATATATATATATATATAGAAAAGGTAAGATATTGTAGAAATTTACAAAATTTTATTCAAAACAAGGAATATGAAATATAGGTGAAAGGTTTTTTATTCCATAGAGTTTCAAAATAGGCTCTTCTCTTCATAGGAAAACGTTAGCAAAAGGTATAAATAAATAAGTATCTACTTTTTGTTGGTGAGCTCAATTTTGAAAACATTCGAGAAAGAAAATTAAAAGAAAAATATACGTTTGTAGATAAAATGAACAAGAACACTCAGCAAAATCGAATAAGTATGGTTTTACGATATGTGTGTGTATATATATATATATATATATATATATATATATATATATATATATATGCCCCGATAAATTTGTTTTTGTGTATTGATATTCATATTAAACCCCCCCCCCCTTTTTCTATTAACTTAAAAAGAAAATACAATTTTGTTATACATGGATCGTGGAATTGAATTCATCTGCCAAAGATCTAGTTAATTTGCATATGCGTTTAAACATTCATTTTAATTAATTCCTTATTAGTTTTTTTTTTCGGTTTTCTTATTGGATGATCATCTTTAGTTAACTATTACGTGCCATTATATTCATGCAGATATTCTACATGATTTATACTTACGTAATATTTGCGTGAAAAGATTATAGTAAACACGAACTTCTTTATATATTTATGTATGCGTATATATATATTTGTTTAAAATATTTTGCCAACCAAGCTCCTCCGTCAGTTTTTGTTTAACTTAATATATAGGGTATTCGAAACCATTCGAAACTTTATATTTGGATTTTAGCCGGGGAAATTGGTGCAAAAGTGTGAAAATTAAAAAATATTAAAAAGGTATGAAAATAAAGAACTGTAATTTGCCAGGTGAAGGTCGAAGACAGCATTACGAATTTGCATGCGTAACGTAATAGTTATTAGGTCATCTTTTAATTTTTAGCTTTGCAACAAAAATGTCTTCATAGCTCAGACATTAATATCAAAAGAAAAAATAAATCGTAAGCTAAACGTTTTGGTTTCGATTCTCAGTGGTGACACACAAGTCATTTTTTTATTATTTTAAATCATTACTATCTATTGGATCCAATATATATAAAAACGTAATTCTTGGTTCGTTCGAAATCACTAAACTTGAAATCTACAAGTGGTTTTTTAGTTATATTTTGCAAGAATGATTGCATCTAATCCAACTGTGTTTGTAAATATTAAAAAGTAAAAAAATAATACCACATTAAAAAAAAAAAAACTTTTTTTCGTTTATTTTCAGTTCCGATTTCACCCGAGGCGATAAAATAGAAATACTTCCGATTTATCACCTCAGTGAAATCGGAACCGAAAATAAATGAAAAAAAAATGTTCATGTGGTATCGCCTCAGCTCAAATCGGAACCGAAAATAAATGAAAAAAGTTTTTTTTATGTGTTAATATTTTTTACTTTTTGATATTTAAAAACACAGTTGGGTTAGATACTTCGGTTTATATTGAATCCCGGAACTAAAATTTGACAGGGACCTTTTGATGTGTCACCGTTTCCGAAGAGCAACCATCTAGAAGACAAAAAAACTGTGGTGCAAATTTTGAGTTGACTCTCTTACTCTTACTCTTTTTCTTCCGGATCCTCACGTGCTCTATACACCAAAGACACTATGAGAGAGTAAATAATTCTCCCAAATGAAACAAACAAAAAATAAATCTCCTTATCTCTCCGCTACACGTTCTACAAGAGGTGCCTACTCAAAGATAAACATTTAATTTCTCTTTTCTCTTCGAATTTTACACACACAAAAAAACATTTACCCAGTTAAGAAGGATTTCTTCCTTTCCAATGGACACTAATATAAACTTATGAGTGCAACACAAAAAAAAACGATAAATAAATTTACACTTCCTTTTTTATTTTTATTTATTTTTATTTAATTTTTATTTATTTTTATTTATTTTTCTAAAAATTATTTTAAGGGAGCTGTCCGTCATTTCGTCTGGCGATTCGGCAATTTGTTTACATACTTGAAAAAAAATACACAAAACAGTTTGTTTAACTTTTTCTAAACTATAAAAAAAATAACCTCCCCATGTTAAAAACGGCTTGCGGATTAAACCCATTAAACAGCCCCCAAACTTCGAAAATTGTTCTTAACATGTGGATGGGGGTGGTATTCCGAGGGCCACTTTTAACGAATTTCCTATTATTTATTGCAAAAGTAGCTTACAATTTATTTGACAAAAAAAAATATATTTTCAAATACAAATGAACGACGGTAGGCTTTTGGGTTTTTTGTGTTTTTTTTTTATTGATGTTTTGTTTCTACATTTACAATTTTACTTTGCAATTTCATTCGCATAGCTTTGTTATTATTACATCTGGTAAATATTCAGATACATTACAATAGAACACCAACCACTCTAAATATGAGAATATAACATGAAAATGTTTAGTGCTTATGTTTTTGTAAACCGCATCAAAAGCTACATCAGACAAATGGGTGACCAAATGTCGAAATAATGATTTTTTTTTCATAATCTGGTTAATTAGTGTCCAATCAATAATAATCCAGAGAAAAAATTTCAAAAACCTAGCAGTATAGAAATTACGACCTTTTTTGTTTATTAAATTGTTAGGTGAAGGTACAGATAACCCGGTCGGTTTCCATTGTGTGGAAACTCTAGTTTCCGAAAAAAAAAAAAAAAAAAGAAGGGTACTCTGGATAGTAACAAAAATAAAATTTGCCTCGGTCTCGAAGGATTTCTCCTGTACTGATCGTGAAAAAAACGGTGAAGTGTAGTTCACCCTCTGTTTCCCCCCTCTCTCTCTCTCTCTCTCTCTCTCTCTCTCTCTCTCTTTCTTCCTCTTAATATCTCTCTCCATTCATCTCTCTTTCTCTCAATCTATCACCCTCTCCATGTCTCTTTGAGCCTCTTTCTTTCTCTAACTCCCCCTTTCTCTCTCCTCTTCTCTCCTTTCCTGTATCGCTCCCTCTCTGTTTCTAACTCTTCCCTATCAAGCCCCCTATCTCTCTCTATCTGTATTTCTCTCTCACTTTTGTCTTTTCTATCTATATGTCTTCCCCTCTTTCTGTTCATCTCTAATCCCTCATCCTATTTTAGTCTCCTAAATTAATTACAGTGAATAAGGCATTGTCAAAACATGGATGAATCCTATTTTAGTCACCTAATTTACTTACTGTAAGATTAGATGGTTGGTTGGTTGTTTTTGTTTTACGGCATATCAACCCTTTTCAGGTTATTTAATGCCGAATCCAAAGATTTTGAAGGAAAAAAATTTTAGTAGAATTTATTTGTTGTTTTTAAGTCGGTTTCTATTCAACCCATAGTTGGGACCCTAAGAGTGGACCTGGGAGCAATGGCAATTAAAGGGTGGCTCCACACTCCCCAAAGCCCGCAAGCTGGGGCCTCACCACTGTATATAGTTTAAGGTCATATCCAGGACCAGTAAGATTATAAGTTATCTGGAAATTACTGCTACCTTGAACAGCACCAGGAGTAACTGGTAAAACATTTCTACTTAAATTTATTTTGGCAGCCATTCGGTGACAAAATGATATAGTCTTAGCCCTTACTGCAAGCAGAATACCTACGACCTTGCTACCGAATAGAACTACTTATTCTACTTTAAAACTACTATTAAACATTCAATTTTTCAAAAATCTCATGTTCAGCATCTCCAAAACATCCAGTATGGGGAAAAATATTGCAAAAATGTAAACTTATTGTTTTCGATGAATGCACAATGGCACACAAAAAATCACTTGAAGCTATTGGTCGGTTCTTGCAAGCTTAGCATGGTAATCTCAGACCATTTGGGAATGCAGTAATATTGCTTGCAGGAGATTTCATACAAATGTTACCTGCAATTTCTTAATCAACACCAACATATAAAATAAATGCTTACCTCAAATATTCTACTTTTGGGTGCTATAAGAAGGCATTAAACTTAACTCAAAATATGCGTGTCCGGTTGCAGACTGCTCGATCCACACATAAATTTTTTATGGGAAATTGAATACGTAAAAGTGCTGGCTTATCCGAGTTAAGGGCGAAATTCTTTGACTCTTAGCTTCTGTAATTTTATAACATCAAAAGAAAAGTTTGTTAAAAAGGGTTTTCCAGATATTCAAATTAATTATACGAATTGCACTTGAGTGATTCAGCTATTCTTGAAGCTCAATACAATGACGTCCATAAACTTAACGCTATTATTCAACGTAAGATTCCAAGTGAGGTAGTCACATACAAATCCATCGACACAGTTGTGGAAGCAGATATAATGGTTAATTATCCAACAGCTAGATTTTCCAGGGAAGCCACCGCATGTACTGCAACTGAAATTGGCATACTAATTATCATGTTGTGAAATATAAACCATTCCAAGCTTGGCAATGGCACATGGCATGCAGTAAAAAAAAATTAACACACAATATCATAGAAAGAACAATCTTAACATAAGCTTTCACGGGTGAATATATCTTCATTCTACACATTCCTATGATTCCAACAGATACACCATTACACTTTGTGAAAATGCACTTTCCAATTTCATTGTCGTTTGCAATAACCATCAACAATCCTCAGGGAACAATCTTTACTATCGTGTGGCTTACAGCTACACACTGACTGTTTTTTCACATGGACAATTTATGTTACGTAATCAAGAGTCACGAAAACAGAAAATCTCTATATCAGCTAAGAAAATGGAACAACCAAACCTGTGTACGCATACTAAATGGGAAATTAAACCTATAAGAAACATGCTTTTTCTCATTTTAGAACTTTTTCCATTGCGCCAATTTGAGCCACAGCAACGCGTGGCAGAGTACAGCTTGTATAATAATACATACGAAATCTGCATAATCAAAATATCATATTAACTGTATTTTACGACCGGGCAATGCAGGGCGGCCTACTAGTCATATATTATATATTATTATATATTATAATATATTATTGTTTGCGATTTAATCCAAATAAGGTTTTGTTTGGTGTTTAATCCAAAAACCTGAGTAACAAATGAAGAAGGATTTTCGGTAAGATATTTTTGCATGATTCATTTAATTCTTCTTTGAAATCCGTTTCTCTTTCATCTTTTTATTCCTTAAATATTTGCATTTATCTTATTGGTATTACAACTACATCCTCTTTTATTTGGAATAAGCTTTCCTGGGGCTTTCCAATATACGTTGGAGATTTCAAGGCATCTTTTGTGACAGAAACCTGTCAAATGAGATTATGGCTGGATATAATTCTCCTAATTTCTATCACGGAAAAACGGATTAAAAAGACACAGTGTGTGTGTGTGTGTGTGCGTGTGTGTGTGTGTGTGTGTGTGTGTGTGTGTGTGTGTGTGTGTGTGTGTGTGTGTGTGTGTGTGTGTGTGTGTTACCGTTCGATTGACTCGGCCGAATTTCATCGAATTTATTAAATAATTTAAGCGGATTAAGTAAGGATTAATAATATGTATTATTCGTATTGTTTCCATTGCTGTTCTCCACGTACTTGTCAATCCCACAAAGCTTCGTCCAGTGTAACCTTCAGCCTTCTTTCTTGAGAATCTATATATCAAGTTCGAGAATCTGTACTCAATTTTGAACTGAATTCTTTAATTGAACTACTGAAGTTGACGGTTCAGTTCTCAGTACAGACGATATCAACAAAGACTATAATAAAAATTAATACTTCGCACTTCTAATCTGTCATAGGAACTGTGGATTTGATAAAGTGTTGAGCATTTTTCCCAGTTTAAGCAGAATTTTATTACATTTCGTTTTTCTAAAGTGTCCTCACGTCGAGATTGCATTTTTGAAATTCACCAGCTATGACAATCAGGTTTTAGTAGGGCGTATTCCAATCCCTGCTGTTGCTGTTCATTGAACCTAAAATCATAAAAATTGGTCACTCATCTCATAAAATGTATGGCAATAACATGCTGAATTTTCAAGAGTCTATAAAAAAGGCTAGAAACTTATTGAAGGCACCTCGTATGTATATATATATATATATATATATATATATATATATATATATATATATATATATATATATATATATATATAGTGGAGATGGTAATTAATAAAAACTGAAGAAATTGCTCAATACTGTTGTAGAGCAAATATGCGTTTTATTTTTTATTACCGTATCTTTCTGTTAAGTTACGTTATTGTTTCGGCTACACGGCCGTTTTTTTGGGGGGGGCTGTCTGTAGCGTCCTCAGACTTTTACTTTCTGTTACTGACGGTCAAAAAAAACGGCCGTGTAGCCGAAACGATAATGTAACTTAACAGAAAGATACGGTAATAAAAAATAAAACGTATATATATATATATATATATATATATATATATATATATATATATATATATATATATATATATATATATATATAATTACAGGATCTAACGATATTTCAGCAACACCGTTGCATTCATTTTGTCTGTCCACCTGCTAAAAAAATTTAAAAAAAAAAACAATTTCGAAATCCATCAATAATATTTAAATACACACACGCATACACACACACACACACACACACACACACACACACACATATATATATATATATATATATATATATATATATATATATATATATATATATATATATAAATTCCAAATGTATGTTTGTTCGTAACCGATAATCTAAAAAAAAATATTGAACCGATTGCCTCGACATTTTGCAACAGCATTTTTATCTAATCCAAGCGTGTTTTTATTATATTTAAGATTAAAAAATATTACAATATCAAAAAAAAAATTTTTTTCGGAATCGTTTTTTCTCGACAAAAGTCGATCTTTTTGAACACGACAAAAAATTCATTTTTTGTTCGCGATTGTTTTACTATTTCACTTTACACTGATATGGTTTATTTTCCTATAATTCTTATCAAATAATAAAAATAATAATAATAATAATGATAATAATGATGATAATAATAATGATAATAATAATGATAATAATAATAATGATAATATTAATACTAATGATAATAATAATAATGATAATAATAATGATAATAATAATGATAATATTAATACTAATGATAATAATAATAATGATAATAATAATGATAACAATGATAATAATAATGATAATAATAATGATGATAATAATAATGATGATGATAATAATAATAATGATAATAATAAAAAAAAATAAAAAATAAAAAAACGTTAAATGTTACTTTGAACTCATTTCAGAAAACAGTCTTTGTTTCGATATAAGCGTATAATTCTGTTTGTTAATTCCAACTTAATGCAAATCCTCTAAAAATGAATAGGAAAAAAAGTTAGATGGGCGGCTAGCGAAATTTGTTACGGAGCGGAAAAAAAAGAGGAATTCTATATTTTTTGTGGCAACGACAGGCAGAGTGTGTGCGTTTGAATATGTGGATATGTGTATGCATATATACATATTCGTATGTGTGGGCTAGAAAGGACTGTTTCCACCCTCCACCCCCTCCACCCCCTCCTACCCCTTACCCGCTACTGACCAACGACCTGGCATTTAACTCCAGACTGGAGTCCACAAGACGATAGGTATTAATACATTCGTGACAGAAAACTATTCTAAAGAACCCAAAGAAATGTGGGGTATGTCCTTTTTTGTTTAAAAAAAAAAAGTTAAATGTTACTTCGAATTCATTTCAGAAAACAGGCTTTGTTTCGATATAAACGTATAATTCTGTTTGTCAATTCCAACTTAATGCAAATCCTCTAAAAATTGATGCAAAAATACCCAAACGGGCGACAGGCGAACTATCTAGTTAAATGTTTGTCCTAATTTATAACAGAAACCAAACGTTTTCCGATACTGACGTTGAAATTTGCCCCGCCTTTGAGCGAGGGAATTAAATACTACCAAAGCGGCGGGGAAAATTGCCCTCCTTCTCTTTTCCCATACATTTCCAGCGCTCAAACCGTATGGTGTAAGGTAGACCTATCTGCAAACGCCCTCTTTCAGAGCATGACTTTCAACTTTTACTAAGTAGAATACTTCGTTATTTATTTCATCTATCTTTTTTTTATTTTTATTTATTTATTTTTTTTCTTATTTATTTACTTTTCTTTTTCCCATATGTATGTGTGATAATGCACGATGCCTCTTGGATACCCAGGAACTTTACACTATCCCTGCATCAGAACCACAGGTAAAACAATTCTGGGCTCGGTGTTGCCACAAACACCAAAATCATGAAAAATGTCAATTACAAATAATCCAAACCTTGGGACTCAGAAGAAAGATCTGGGTGTCATGATCGGCAGGTGCTCCTTCGGTGGCCAGCATGGGAGACCCGGTCGTCATCCTGCGAATGCTGGCGAACTTTCTAGTTTCAGAAACTCAAATGACATGGAGGCTGAACAGCTAAGTATAACCTCTAATTTCAGGGAACAAAATGATATCGAATAAACACAACACAGTCATGATAACCATCAAAAGAAAAACAAACGACGAAAGAAATGGACAACAAAGGAGAACAGACTCGTAATGGAATGCTACTATAGAAGCCATCCTAAATATAGATATGAAGGTTACCGGAAACGAATGAAAGAACTATGGGACATATCCAGTGACTACCATACGACAGAACAAAGAATTGCGAACCAAGCAAGACTGATACTCAAGAAAGGCACAAAGGGACAAGCGGACCAACAAAACCTGGATTAGAAATAAGACTAGAAACCCAAATACACAAACATAAAAAATAAACCAAAATGATCACCAGGAAGAAAGCAATGTGGAGAAAACGGAATATTGGAAATGTAACTGACAGGGAGAGGCTAAACAAGAAACATGAAGAACTGGACCAAAAAATAAAAGCAAAAGAAGCGAGATTGAGACGATATAGATATAAATCTGAACAATGCAAACAAAACAGAACATTTGAAACTAATGAGAGCCAATTCTACCAAAATGTGAACGGAGGAAAAACAAAAACAGAACAACCAAATCCGACGGAAACAAAACTCTACTGGAGTAAAATATGGGAAGAGTGACGAGATCACAATAGAAATGCCGAGTGGCTGAAGGACATGAAAGAAGAGTTACAACAAACAGAAGAAGGAACAGTGAATGAAATCAGCAAGGAAACCCTAAAGAAAACCATAGGAAAAATGGCAAACTGGAGAGCATCAGGGCACGATGGGATACATGCATACTGGTTAAAAAAATTCACAACCTTACACGAAAGGCTAGCCCAAAACCTGAGAAGATGTATACAGGAAGCAAGCGTACCAGACTGGATGACAAAAGGTAGAACCACACTGCTACAGAAGGACATGGAGAAACCGTCCCTAGCAACTATAGGCCAATCACGTGCTTACATACTATGTGGAAGATACTGACAGCACAACTGAGGGAACAAATCTACCACTCCCTGAATAACCGTGGACTCATCCCCGAGGAACAGAAAGGATGCCAAAAAGGAAAAAGAGAAACACATGACCTGTTATATATAGATCAAAAGATTCTAAAGGAGGTAAAAAAGAGGAGAAAGAATTTAGCAATGGCATGGATCGACTACAAAAAAGCGTACGACAGGATCCCCCAAGCATGGATAATAGAATGCCAAAAATGTATAAAAGTACCAAGCAGGATCACCAACGTAATAGAAAATGCAATGAAAACATGGAGACTGGAATTGACAACTGATGGACAACACATAACAGAAATTAACATACAAAGAGGCATCTTCCAAGGAGACTCATTATCACCATTACTGTTCATCATAGCCATGATGCCCTTGAACAGTATTCTGAGAAAGTGCCAAGCCGGATACAAGTTCTCCAATACAGAGGAAAAAATGAACCACCTGATGTACATGGACGATCTGAAACTTTTTGCAAGGACCGAAAAGGAGCTAGAGGAACTCGAGACTTCTGGAAAATCTACAACAGTGTAGTAAATAATGGGCAATCAACAATTCCCCCACTAACCAACAATCACGAGGTTGTCTCCTCAGCAACCGACAAGGCTAACATGCTTGCCAGTCGGTTTGCCTCAAACTCCACACTGGACCCTTCCAACCACCCCCTACCTGACTTTCCTATGCGGACAGACGTCACACTAGATGATCTGAAAACCACCCGTGCTCAGGTGCATGCTATCATAAAAAACCTTGACACCTCAAAAGCATGTGGACCCGATCTTATCCCAGCTATGCTATTAAAAAAGTGCTCAGCCGAAGTAGCTCCAGTTCTCTCCAAACTCTACAACAAATGCCTTAATGAAGCATGCTTTCTGGGCTGTTGGAAAACTGCTTCTGTTGTACCAGTATTCAAGGATTCTGGCGAAAGGACAGACCCATCTAATTATCGCCCCATTAGCCTCCTCCCACTTTTTGCCAAAATATTTGAGACCATAATTAACCATGCTCTAGTCCATCATCTTACAGATGCTAAACTACTGACTGACAAACAATATGGATTTAGACAAGCCCGTTCCACAGCAGACATCCTAACTGTGATCTCTGAACGTATATACCATTCACTGGACAAAGCGGGGGAGGGCAGAGCGGTAGCTCTAGATATATCTAAGGCTTTTGACAGGGTATGGCATGAGGGTCTCCTCAGTAAAATCAGATCATACGGTATCACTGGTAGAATACTTAACATCATTAAATCCTTCTTAGATAAGAGAAAAATTCAGGTTGTCCTCGACGGTCGTACATCTAAACAATATAATATAAATGCGGGGGTGCCCCAGGGTTCTATCCTTGGACCTCTATTGTTCCTGATATTCATAAATAACCTCCCCGACAACATTGCCTCTGAGATGGGTATATATGCTGATGACACTACACTCTATGGCAGGCACGACAGGAAGACGAATGAACACATTTCTAAAGAAATGGCAGAAACACTAGAGGAAGACCTCCAATCTGTGGTGGAATGGGGACAAAAGTGGTTGGTCGCGTTCAATGCTGCCAAGACTAAACTAGTTTCATTCAATAATTACAAGAAACCCTATCTACCACCCATAGCAATGGCCAACGACTCTTTATCTGAGAGCCCATCTTTCAAACTCCTTGGCCTAACGTTCACAGGAAACATGAGTTGGAACAATTACATTGAAGGCATTGCCAGGGCCGCTGCAAGAAAGGTGGGCTCTCTCTACCGTGCTAGAAAACTACTAACACCCGAAAGTATCCTGTACCTCTATAAGGCCACCATTCGCCCATGTATGGAGTATTGCTGCCACATCTGGGCTGGTGCATCTGATACTAGTCTCTCGCTCCTAGACAAGGTTCAAAAGAGAGTCGCAAACCTGATAGGCCCTGAACTGGCATCTAAGCTTCAGCCTCTCTCCAATCGACGAAATGTTGCACCCCTCTGCCTTTTCTACAAGTATTTTAGTGGTGAATGCTCTGACGAACTGCAATCACTTGTGCCCCCACGACGTGAGCACCCTCGACAAACCCGACAGGCTGCTAAATCCCACCCCCACACTGTAGAGATCCCTAGATGTAAAAGATCTTTTTACTCCAATAGTTTATTCCCCAGAACCGCTAGACTCTGGAATTCCATTCCAGGTCCCTGCTTCCCCAACAGTACTGACGTGCAGAATTTCAAGTGTAACGTGAACCGACACCTTGCTGCCCAAATCCCTACATAATACCCCAGTAGTTGTTACCCCTGATAGTAGCCCCCTACACCAAAGTGGCAATTTGCCTTGTTTGGGGTGAAAATGTAATAAAAAAAAAAAAAACACTACCAGAATCTTCAGCCAAGATATCCAAATGGAATTTGGAATGGAAAAGTGCGCACAACTAGTTATAAGAAAGGGAAAACTGGAAACGACAGAAGGCATAACTACCCAAACAAACAGAAATGAGGGCACTAGGAAAACAAGACGACTATAAATACTTGGGAATTCTGGAAGCGGACACCATCATAGCAACAGAAATCAAAGAGAAAGTTGGAAAAGAATACCTCAGGAGAACCAGAAAACTCCTGGAAACTGAATTATATAGTAGAAACCTAATAAAAAGTATTAATATATGGGCAGTATCACTAGTAAGATATTCTAGACCGTTTATAGGGTGGATAAAAGAGGAACTGAGACAAATTGACCAGAAAACCAGGAAACTCATGACCATGCATAATGCACTACACCCAAAGGACGATATTGACAGACTCTACGTGAAAAGGAAAGACGGTGGGAGGGGACTGATCTCTATAGAAGACTGTGTGAAGGACACGACAAAAGACTAGAAAAATACATAATGCAAAACACTGAAAGAATAATTATGGCAGCGAGAGACACGGAAAAAAACAAAACAGAAAACAGAGAGACGAACGACAAAACGAGAAAAGAGAAGTGGGAAGAGAAACAACTCCACGGAAGATTCATAAGAATGACAAAAGATGAGAATAACGAAAACACCTGGACATGGATGCGAAAAGGACATATAAACCGAGAAACTGAATCTCTAATAACTGCAGCACAAAATAACTCGATAAGAACCAACCATATCAAAGCAAGGATCGATAAAACACAAGAAAACAGCAAATGCAGACTCTGTGGACAAAGAGACGAAACGATAAACCATATAGTAAGCGAATGCAGCAAACTTGCCCAAAAGGAATACAAAAACAGGCATGACCAAGTGGGGAGGGTGGTACACTGGGAATTGTGTAAACGACTGCATTTTGAGCGTACAGACAAATGGTACAAGCATAAACCTGCAACAGCACTCGAAAACGAGAACCACAAAATCCTATGGGACATGGACATACAGACGGACAAACCCATCCAAGCAAGAAGACCAGATGTCGTAATAATTAACAAGAAAGAAAAATCCTGTCAAATCGTGGACTTTGCAGTCCCAGCTGATCACAGGGTGAGTATGAAAGAAAAGGAGAAACGAAGCATATACACAGAGCTAGCCAAAGAGTTAAAAGGGATTTGGATGATGAAGAAAGTCCAAATAGTACCGATAATAGTAGGAGCACTAGGAACAATCCCGAAAAACTTCGAAAAAAGAATGTCAGAAATTGGAATCAGAGGAATAACTGCAAAAGTACAACGACTAACGATAATGAAAACGACTGAAATATTAAGGAAAACCCTTGAATGCGGAGAATAATACAAGACAATATAACGAATAAGCGTTACAGGGAATGAAGAAAACCGAAACTGCATATTTACAAGTTCTACACCCCCCCATCATGCATTCCCCCCCCATTGTTTCATCACCGATCCCCCCCCCAAAAAAAAAGATACCAAAGGGCCGAGAAGGGTCAATAAGGACTGAAAGACCGAGGAGCGAGCGCCAACCAGACCTCGGCTGGACAAGCGCAAAGAGAACTGGGACCTTGGGGAGGCTGAGTGCCACTCAAATTTCAGTATAAACCAATGGCCACTACCAGCGAGAAATCAATGGTAAGCGGCTGTTGCGATGATGCAAATTCTCTTGCAAATGCTATCGAAGGAGGTGGAGAGGGCTGGACGTCTGGGGAGACTTGTTGTCACTCAGCTTCCAGAGAACACCACAGGTTTCCAATCAGATGTGAGCCAATAATAATAATAATAATAATAATAATAATAATAATAATAATAAATTCCTGTTTCGGCAATACCGAAAAATAACCATTGTGGCTTAAATAAACTCCTTTTTTTCTCTGTTTTTTTTTTTTTTTTTTTTTTGCCAATCGCGTATTTGTTTCATTGTTTGTTTTCTTTTTCCACTTAAAAATATTGTTACAAGAATAAAACAGTAGTTTTTTTTTTTTGTTTGTTTTTGTTTTTGTTTTTTTTTTTTCGTTATATTTTTTATCTGGTGATTTTATTATATTTAAATATTTTCTTCGGTTTTTTCCTTGAGTAGTGTTCTTATGCTTTGATAATCGACGACGCTCGGCAAAAGTCGACGGTTGATGCTGATCTTTCGAGCAAAACCGAGCGGCTAGTTAGTTCGGGTTTTAATGTGTGAAAAATTCAGCTTCCGAAAAAGGTTTACTTTGAATAGGAATAAAATAAAAATTGCCTCAGTCTACCAGGATTACTCCTCCACTGATAGAGGACAAAAACGGTAAAATATATTCAACCCTCTGTTTTCCCCCCCTCCCTCTCCCTCTCTCTCTCTCTCTCTCTCTCTCTCTCTCTCTCTCTCTCTCTCTCTCTCTCGCTATCACCCTCTACATCTCTCTTTGCGCCCTTTTCTTTTTCTCTAACTTCCTCTACAGTGGATGCAGCTTAATTATGCAACGCCTAACTTTTTTATATAACTTTTTTATATAAATTTTTCATATAACTCCTCAAACGTAAAAAGTTTTCTTATCAAAGCATTATCATTTACTTGTGTATTAAACCCTAAACATTTCGATTAAACTTACGTTTTTATACGATAATAATTTTTTATACAATATTAAGCGTCCGTTTATATTATTCAAAAGGTAAAAAATTGATTATTTTTTTTATTTCAAATGCTTTTAATCAAAATGAATAGAACACAATAAACTACAAAATAAAACAAAAGAAAAAACAGTTGCAATGTTATTCACTTCATCTTACAAGTCAAATTAGTCTCCTCCGTTTTTGAGGATTTTAAGAAGACGCTTGTCGACGGCAGAAGGAAGTTTTTGGACTTCACACGGCTTAATTGATCCACAGGCTTCCACTACTGCATTCCAGAGAGCATCCAAGGTGTTAAATTGGGTCCCATCAGCATAAATTCTCCGCTTAATGATGGCCTATAAATTTTCGATTGGGTTTAAGTCGGTGCTGTTGGAAAACGAAATTATCAACCTGCCTTCTGTGAAACCCTGATCCCTTAACCAACTCTGCGTGTAACGGGATTTGTACGCAAGTGTATCATCCTGCTGAAATACCAAGGATTTTCTCTCCATAAAAGTTTGATTTTTCAGCCAGGGAATGAAGAAGTCCGTAAGAAGCTGGCAATAACCCTTGGAATCAGTTTTTATCCCTTGTGGTACTCTAAATAGTCCAATAATCTAATTGTCTTTGATTCCTGCGCAGAGCATTATATCTCCACCGCCTTGCTGTCGGTGGATCCGTGATGCTACTGGGTGACCATTTAACATCAAACCAGACGACCATCCGTCTGATCTATCCAACGTCGCTTGGCATTCATCAGTGAAGAAAACATTCTTGAAATGCATATTTAGATATTTTTCAGCCCATTAATCATGCTTTTCCATGTGATTCTTGCGCAATGGAGGCTTCTTTTTTTGAGCTCTTCACTTTTCCAAGACTCCTTAATGTCTCGCATCTTGAAGTTTCGACATTGTGGGCGCTCCAGTTCGCAAAAAAATGTTCTTGCTAATAGAATGGGGTGTTCTGGTAATCTCCTTGGCAATCCAGCGCTTATTCCTCTCGTCAAGTTTTCTTAAATGAACTCTTTCAGGTACTTTTCTACTGGTTTTCCATTGACCACATACGCTTTGATAGTTCGGTGATCTCTACAAAGTTTTTTTGATATTTCGGTGATAATAATTCCTTTACCAAGCATTGAAGTTATTTGAAGTCTATCGGAATCTGTTAAACCTGGCTTTTCCCCCATTTTGTTACTCGTGCTTAATGAAGTCAGATGGCTAAAATGACCACTTTTTTAGAAAAATTTCATAATCAAGATTATCAAACAATATTTTTAAGTATATCTCTGTATAAGGAAAAAATATCACAATTAAACTATACTAGCGGGACCTGTGGAAATTCCACCTGGCACCCATTCATATGTAACATATTGATGTTAGCATTCTATAGATGTTCAGTTTAAATAGAGACGCTGTGATATTATTGTAGCTTCTTTGTTAAAACTGCAAAAGTATTTATCTAAGCTAGCACGAACGCCCGGCAAAACCCAGTATAAAGTATGCTTAAATATGATATTTTAATTATTGCAGATTTCGAATATATAATAGAGTTAATGTTCTATCAATTTTTATATATTGTAAAGTATCAATTTCAAAAATAAAAAAATATATCCATATGACTTGGGTGCATTAGCTTGAATTGAAACCGAAATTAAAACTTATTCAGTATATATATATATATATATATATATATATATATATATATATATATATATATATATATATATATATAATTTGAGTTTCTTCAGACATAATCGAAACCGAAACCAAAACTTATGAAGAATTCTTGATAAAATTATTTATAAAAAAAAAACAGATTACTAGAATGCTATCAGGTATAATCGAAACTAAAACCAAAACTTATAAAGAATTCTTGGTAAAATTATTTATAAAAAAATAGATGACTCAAGTGCCATCAGCTATAATCGAAATCGTCCCAAAACTTATGAAGAATTATTGGTAAAATTATTCATCACAAGAAATTGAAGTACATAACAATTAAACGACCCGGATGTACGCGTGACACACAAAATAACACACGCTATCGTATTAATATATAGGTATTTCAAAATTTGATCAGAGAATGTGAAAAATTAAATTTTGGTATCAAAAAAATTGATTTGCATAATCATGCTGCAACCATCTGTATGTCTCCCCTCCCTTTTTCTTTCTCTCTCTTTCTCTCTCTCTCTTTCTTTCTTCCTCTATCTCTCTCCCTCTCTGTCTCTGTCTCTATCTTTCAATCTCTCTATCTCTATCTCCTTCTCTTTCTCTATTTCCCTCTTTCTTTCCCTTTATTACTATTACTATATCTCTATCTTTCTCTCTATCTATCCCTCTCTAATTCCTCATCCTATTTTTGTCACCTAAATTACTTACAGTGAATAAGGTATTGTCAAAACATGTATAAATCCTATTTTAGTCACCTAAATTACTTGTAGTGATTTAGATATTTTCGAAGCGTGGATCAATCCTTTTTTTAGTCACCTGATTTACTCACTGTGAATAAGGCATCGTTAAAACATGAAAAATACTTTTTTAGTCATACAGTGAGAATAGAAAGTTATTTGAAAATTACTGCTTATTAGAACAGCACCAGGAAGAACTGGTGAAACCTTTCTAATTAAATTGATTTTGGCAGCCATTCGATCACAAAATGACATAGCCTTAGCTCTTGCTTCATGCGTAATAGCAGCAACCTTAATACCAGGTAGAAAAACTACTCATTCTGCTTTGAAATTACTATTAAATATTCAATTTTTTTAAACACTCATGTTCAATATTTCCAAAACATTCAGTCTGGGAAAATATTGTAGAAATGCAAACTTATTGTTTGGGATAAATGCACAATGGCACACAAAAAAATCACTTGAAGCTCTTGGTTGATCCTTGCAAGATTTGTGTGCCAATGTCAGACCATTTGGGAATGCAGTAATATTGCTTGCAGGAGATTCCAAACAAACGTTACCTGTAATTCCTCAAGCAAGACCAGCAGATAAAATAAATGCTTGCCTCAAATACTCTACATTTTGGCGACATGTGAAGACATTAATCTTAACGCAAAATATGTGTGTCCATTTGCAGAACAATCGATCCGCAGAGAAATTTTCGCATCAATTGTAGGAAACTAGAAACGGAAAAATACCGGCTATCCGAAATAAGGGCGAATTTCGTTGCCTCATAACTTCTATAATTTAGTTACATCAAAAGAAGAGTATGTAAAAAAAGGTTTCTTCAGATATTCAAATTAATTATAAGAATACCAGTTGGTTGGGTGACTGAGTTATTCTCGCAGCTCAAAACAAAGACGTCCATGAACTTAACGATATTATTCAGCTTAAAATTCCAAGTGAGGTAGTCACATACAAGTTTGTCGACACTGTTGTGGAAGCAAATGAAGTGGTTAATTATTCAACAGAATTTTCGAATTCACTAGATTTGTCAGGGATGCATGTACTGCAATTGAAAATTCACATACCAATTATCATGTTGCGAAATATAAACCAACCCAATCTTTACAATGGCACATTGCTTGCAGTAAAAAAAATTAAGGGGCAACATTATGGAAGCAACAATCTTGGCAGGACGTTTCAAAGGTGAAGATGCCTTCATTTCACGCATTCCTATGATACCAGCGGATATTTAGGAGATTGCGATTTCTAATTTGATTGCCGTTTGCAATTACCATCAACAAAACCAAGGAACTATTGCGTCGCAAAGTTCGTTACTTGAAACTAAAATTTTAATTAATGAACATTCCATTCGTATATTTGTTTGCTATCATATTTGGGCTGGTGCATCTGCTACTAGTCTCTCGCTCCTAGACAAGGCTCAAAAGAGAGTCGGCAATCTGATAGGCCCTGAACTGGCATCTAAGCTTCCGCCTCTGTCCCATCGACGAAATGTTGCATCCCTCTGCCTGTTCTACAAGTATTTTAATGGAGAATGCTCTGACGAACTGCAAGCACTTATGCCCCCCACGACGTAAACATCCTCCACAAACCCGACAGGAAGCTAAATCCCACCTCCACACAGTAGAGATCTCTAGATGTAAAAGATCTTTCTATTCCAGTAGTTTCTTCCCCAGAACCGCTAGACTTTGGAATTCCATTCCGGGTCCCTGCTTCCCCAACTGTACTGACGTGCAGAAGTTCAAGTGTAACGTGAACAGACACCTTGCTACCCAAATCCCTACATAGTATCCCAGTAGATGTTACCCCTGATAGTAGCCCCCTACACCAAAGTGGCAATGTAAAATAAATTATAAAAAAAGCATGAGACAAAAACTTTTGCATTTCTTCATACAAATAAATATTAACATTCTGGTAATTTTTATACGAATTTAAGAAAGAGAGATCAGTTCGCCTAGCCGATGGTGCGTGTTAGGAAAGATCTTTTTCCTTAAACAATAAATATGAAAATTTGCCTTCATTAGAGATAAACAGAGATAAAGGAAAGGAGTTGAGGTAGAAGGAAAAAGAAAGAGTATGCGAGAGAGAAAGAGAGAGCAGTCACCTTCTAACCTCTCTCTGTGAATTCTTAAGCCGATTTTATACAAATTTAATAATCGTTTGTTTTTTTTTAATATATGGTAAAAATTGAGAAATCGATTCGCCTGTTACCTAAAAGATGGTGGTTGTTTGGGCGAGATAGGTGACTCTTTTAAAAATGATTTTAATAAAATGGACAATTTGGCATGGGTAGAAAGAGGGCGACAGATGAAAGAAAGGGGTGGGTGGTTAGTCACTTCTTCCTCTCTATATGAAGTTTAAAATCTTTTACAAACACATTCATGCCTCTTAAGAAAGATTTTTCTAATCTATCCTTTTTTATTAACTCGCTTTAATAAATTACTGTTAATATCGACAAAACTACTGTTTATATTGTTTTGTACACAAAGGATGATAGTTCAGAATGTAAAAACTATGGAACTATAAATTTGTTGAGTCATAATTATAAACTCTTTATAACAATCATTGGCAATAATTCCTGTCTGCCCGATTCTCAACCGGCCTATCAACCTGGTAGAGGCACAGTCGAACAGATTTTTGCCCTTAGTCGATTGATGGAAAAATTAATCGAGCTTAATAAACTATTAGGTTGGTGCAAAAACAATATCGTTTTCCCACATATTTTACTTTTATATATGATTTCTGAATTAATTCAGTGATGTATGTAGCCATGTTATATATCATTTTGAAGCGCTTTTTTGTTTGTTTTTTGCTTGTTTGTTTTTTTTTTGTTTTGTTTTGTTTTTTTGTTTTTTGTTTTTTCGTTACCGTTCTCAATCTCTTTATTTATTTTTGCAGGCTTTTCGACAGCGTGGACAAAATTCAAATCCGCACGATTTTCTTGTTCCAGTTCAAACTAGGCCGAAACCCTGCCGAGACAGCTTGTCATACCAATGATGCGTTTAGCCCAGAAACCACGAACGAACGTGTGACACAACGGTGGTTCAAGAAATTTCGCAATGGTGACGAGAGCCTCAAAGATCAAAACGGTCGCGGCCGATCAACTGTGGTTGATAACGAACATTTAAAAGCCTTAATTGAAGTCGATCCTCGCAAAACCACACGAGAAGTTGTTGTTGAACTCGAGGTCGACCACTCAACAGTTGTGCGCCATTTAAAGCAAATAGGGAAGTCAAAAATGTTAGATAAATTGGTGTCACATGAATGGAACGATAATAAAAAGAAAATCGCCATTTTGAGGTGTCTTCTACGCTCCTTCTGCGTAGCAAAACCACACGAAATAATTTAAACTTTACTTGCTTTGTGAAACGATTTGAAAGAAGAAATATGATAAGAAGGATGTTGTAGTTTACTTGAAGCATTATGCGTAATATGAACGGGGTTGTGCTTCAAGACTATATCAATGCGGTTCATGGGAAACACCATAGACACGAGTTAGTATATAAAATGATATAATTATATAATAATGACAATGATAAAAGGAATTTTCAATAATAATCAATTATATTACATTTATTTACCAACATAATGTGTCGTACAAGATGGTAGGTGTTGATGTCCCAATTTTTTTAGAGTAGTATCTCTTCTTCAGGGGAGAAAAGAAAAAGAAATGTATACAACTGTTCGGCGAAGCTTTTCTTTGTCCGCTTTATTTTTAAAAATTAAAAAAATAAAACAGATAAAGAAAACCTACGTCGCACAGTTTATACGCTTCTTTTTATTTTCTCCCCTGAAGAAGATATACTACTCTCGAAGATTAGGTACATAAACACCTACCATCTTGTACGAGACATTATGTTGGTAAATAATCGTAATATAATTGATTATTATTGAAAATTATTTCTAATGGTTTCATTATTATTTTATATACTAATATACCGCATTGTATAGCCTTCAAACACACCTCTTTTTTTAAAAAAAAAGTCTACTTTTACTTATTTTAATCAATTAAAAAAATAGTTATTTGAACTTTTATAATAAAAATATGTTTATGAAACAGATATCACACCAGTCATGCAGAAACAAACAGAAGGGAATATTCAATCTTCACTGCTTAATCTGACAGACTCGCAGCAAGTCTTGGTGGACTTTGCTATATAATTATAAAACTCAGATCAGCTTGCTTGCTTGGGCGTCTAAATCGTCCATCTGGTGTGTGACTTCCGGTTACAAAAAAAATGTCTGTTTTTCTATTTCATGGCCGCCCTATTAAGTCCGATATTAAAAGTCACTGCTGCTATTCAAAGCATACACAAGCTGAACAATATTTTTATTTTAATTGGAATTCATTATTGAGATGAGTATTATTTATATTAATTTATTTATTGCGGACAATTATTCTCATCTTTATTAGTTATTGTTTTCACGGCGTTTTGGCCAACTATTCCTCTGGGTAGGATTAAAACCGCTATCTTCAGACAATGCTTATCTGAAACTGTAGAGATTCAACGTCTCTATCAACTGCGCAACAGGCCCCGAAGATGAGCATTGTCTGAAGATAACGGTTTCAATCCTACCCAAAGCCGGCAAGAGGCTTACTTGGCCAAAACGTGGTGAGACGACAACAACTACGGATGGCAGTGATTGCTGAGAATGCAGTTAGGAGATTCGAAGTTCCTATCCGTCACGGTTACCACCTGACGAAGGCCAGAGGAATAGTTGGCCGAAACGTCGTAAAAACAACAACTAATAAAGATGAGAATAATAGTCCGCAATAAATAAATTAAAACAATATTTTTGTTTAAACTTATTTTAACGTGTTTTCTTTACAAATAAATGTAAAAACCCGTTTAGTTACAAAAAACTGTTTCAAATATAAATATACTATCTATCTATCTATCTATCTATCTATTATTACATAATTATATAAATTAAATCGTCTTGCTTACCTTGGCGTTTAAACCTTCTATCTGGTTTGTGACTTCCGGTTTCAAAAAATTCGTTTGCTTACCTATTTCATTTCTTAAGTCCGATAGCAAAACCACTGTTGCTAGTCAAAGCATACACAAAGTCAACAATATTCTTGCTTTAACTTATTTTAATGGGTTTTCCTTACAAATAAATATAACTTAACTCCGTTGAGTTAAAAAAAACTGATTTAAATATAAATATACAATATATAATTATAATTATATTTATAACCATATTTACTGCTTTTAGTAGCGCTCCTGTGGATTCTGACGATTTATTTTTTTCAGGCCTTACTTAAAAATATTTTCTCTTCAGGGACAGGGGAGGTAGAAACTTGATTTTAGTAGTGCTTTTAGTAGGGCCTCCTTAATTTTTATTACTGCTTGCAGTAGTGCTCTGGAGGCTTTCTGAGTTTTATTTTTTCACTCATCACTTAAAAAAAATCTTTTCACAAGAGAATAAAAGATAATATAATCTTAAAATCACTTTTTTATTTTGAAAATTTTTCCTTTTCCTATTAAAGGTACAACAGATAGACTAAATAAATAATTATGATGGGGCGGGGAGCAGAGCGAACAATCTCAAAGTGAAACGTCGCAAAAAAAGAAAACAAAATAATAATAATAATAATAATAATAATAATAATAATAATAATAATAATAATAATAATAATAATAATAATAATGTCTGAGGGGGCTGAAGAGTCAACGTCAAATCAGGGCTGTAAATCGGTTCTGAAACTGGGGGATCGATTTACAAGAACGTTTTATGTGAAACTGAACTCCCTTCCGAATCTTTAAATATTGAGGGAGGGGTTTAACTTTTTTATAATGTGGTAGCTTAATGCCCAATAATCTGCATTATTTATTTTTAAAAAGACGAAAAGGAAAAAATCGCAAGTGGGTGCCGATTGTTCAGGTGCACCTACATATTTTTTTTGATATTT
Source organism: Euprymna scolopes (assembly GCF_053919585.1). Classification (NCBI taxonomy): domain Eukaryota; kingdom Metazoa; phylum Mollusca; class Cephalopoda; order Sepiida; family Sepiolidae; genus Euprymna; species Euprymna scolopes. Next base: position 138,027,959 of record NC_136491.1, on the reverse strand, counting down.
TCTTTACCCAAGTTTTGCGTGATTAAAACTAGAACTTGATTTTTTAACTATGTTTTTCGTGTCCCAAATTATTTATTTACAATTATTTTACTTGTGTTTTTCATTGCAAGTTTGAATTGTTTTCAAACAAAAAAATAATAAGCAAGTATGTTTTTCTAATGTAAAAAAAAACTACTGGGTCATATTTTAAAAAAAAATTGATCAATTTACATATTTAAAAAAAACTATTAACCTAGCGTAGTTTACCTCTTAAAAAGAAACCAAAATCGAGTAGAAAGACAATTCTAATGGTCTTTGGACGCCCGTGGAAGCAATCTGGGGTAAAGTTGGGTGAAATGAATGTAGACAATTATAAGTGTGTCCAACTCCAAAGATGGAATAAAATATTTATGTATAAGAAAGTACAATTCGCGTCTTGGTGTTTCCTTTCGAAGAAGAAATTTCGTCATCTAGCAACATGTAGAAACTAGTAATGAAAGGAGAAGGTATTTTATTCATCATGTTGAGAAGGAACTGTCTCATCTGTTAATGTCCATATATACACGTTATGCACGCATTAACTTGAGGAACAAAAAACAAACTAGACGATCACGAATACTAAAGACTCTCGTGTGTATATATGTGTGTGTATGTGTGTGTGTATGTGTGTGTGTGTGTTTTGAAGGCTTTTCAATGCAGGAATTATTCAGTCGTAGTAAACAGATAAATAAATGAATACAATTCAATAGTTTAAATAAATATTCATGTATTTACCTGACTGTAGATCGATCTACATTTATGTTTGCCACTGAATAATTCCCGCATTGAGAAGCCTTCAAAAAACACCTTTTATTCGATAGACACTGCGTCAAGTGAACTATGACATGTGTGTATACATGTATATATGTATACATATATATATACATGAATACACACACACAATCATCACATACATATATATATATACATGTATACACACGCAATCATCATATATATACATATATATACATGTATACACACACACACAATCATCATATACATATATGTATATATATATGATGATGATTGCAATGTCTTGTCAGACGAGTACCACTCCCTCAGACACTTAAAGTCTATGAGCCATAATTCTTGAGGGAGTATCTACACCAAGATGATGTTACAGGGTTTTAGCTTTATACGACAGCTAAGTCTCTCACTCTCGGTTCAAAATGTTGAGATCCAGCAACAAGCAAGAGCAAGATAGCCAGCAACAAGTTAAACTCCAGACAGGCTTAATGCGGGTACTGGTCTCTCTCTTTATGGTTTTTTAAATCAGAGATTTGCTTCTCCTAGAAAGGTTGCCTTCACCACGGCTTACGGAAGGCCTCTCTACCCCAACATATATATATATATATATATATATATATATATATATATATATATATATATATATATATACACGGTGCTAGTTGGTCGTTGACCCCGAAAAAGGGTTCATTCGTCTTTTGGAAGGTCTTGTTTTTAATCCTTCAGGGGAAACTAGCCGCCCTCCTCACCAAACAAGTCTGGTGGAGGAACCAGTTTAGTCGCCGGTGACCTGGCCATGAGGCAGGTAGTGCTGGGTTACATGGTACCAGTAACATATGGCATGACCTGACATATGTATACATATATATACATATATACACACACAATCATCATATGCATATATATATATACACACACACAATATCATATACATATATATACATATATATATACACATACAATCATATATATATATATATATATATATATATATATATATATATATATATATATATAGATAATAGAAACACGATATACGTAAATAATTTCTAGACAACACAGACACGTCACTTATATAACTCTTATATACCCCCCCAGTATGTAACAACGGTTAGTATTGTAATTAGCATGTTTATCGGCTTCTTTGTTGACTGAACATATGCATGTTTTTTTTTTTGTTTTTGTTTTTTTCATCTGTATACACTGCTCAAACAGCAAACTTCAAGAAAAATAGATTACCGCTGTATGACTCTCCCATAAAACGACAAAGGTATGTTATTATGATCAATACGATTTGTCTTTTTTTTTTAACGATAAAACGACAGTTAATTAATACAGGTTATTCAGAAGAATTATGTGTTTGTTTTTATGCTCATTTCAAACGGAAAACATAAAAGGAAGGAAATTATACAAAACGAATCGAGAGTCAATGTTTCTTGCCGCTTTGGCTGATAAAAATACTGACGGTCGATTGAAGGAAAATAATATATATGCATTAGTGATGGGACGATTCCAATTTTTTTATTTATTTTTTATTTTTTTTCGATTCTCATACAATTACCCATTTGGTTCCAAATTTTCGACTCCAATTCTTTTTAAATTTCTAAATATAGAGTTGTTGGGGTATTTTTTACCGCAAAAATCAATGCAATATGTGTATCTATTTTTGCTAATGTAAAAGTACGCTTATGGGTATGACCTATACATTTTAGTTTTACTGGCAGTTTAAAATAAATTAGCAAAAGCCGCGGTACGGCACAATCACGTTGACACGCCGGTTCTCGCCAGATCACCGAAGTTAAGCAACGTTGAGCCTGACCAGTACCAGATGGGTGACCACTTCGGAAGGCTAGGCGCTGTATGTACCTTCTGGGAAGATTGGGCGTGGGGCCAAGGGCGATGGATGGATGGAAAAGCCGTGGAAAATTAAGTTTTAAACAAAGAAATAAAAGCAAATAAAAAGAGATCGTTTTGGGGGGAAAAAAATAGGCCCAACTTCGATTCTCCAAAATGTTTCGATTTTTTTTATTCCCGCTTCCGATTAATCGCTACAACACTAACATATATATATATATATATATATATATATATATATATACATATATATATATATATATACATATATATATATATATATATATATATATATATATATATATATATATATATATATATATATTAATGTTGAGACTATTAATTTAAATCGGAATCAAGAATCAGAAAAATCAGAACTTTTGATAGTATCGGAATCAGAAAAATTTTTGCCTATTTTCGATGCCAACATGATTCATTTAATTGTCTTTTTTTTTATTTGTTTTTGTTTAAAGCAAAATCTTCCATTGCTTCTATGAACGCAATGGGTCAATGAACACTGGTTGTCCAACCTGCAAAAGGTGTTAATCTGAAAGCTGTTCTTAACATGGGTAGGTTGAAAATAAGAAAATGCCTTTCAGAATAAACACCTCTAACCTCCTCATGCTAAGAACGACTTTCAGAATAAACACCCTTTGTAAGTTGGACAACCAATGCATATTGACCAACCACTGCGGTGTTTACATGCCAATAATTCTGAAGACTTTTGTTAGAGCTCACCGTAGCACAATTTTAAGCGTTCCCGTCTGTAATTTTAATAATGGTGAGCGATCATCAATACTTCGAAGAGGCTGTATATGTTTTTTAGCAGAACTACATCATGTGTAGAAGTTGATCTATGTTTATATGCATGTGCGATTATCGAGTGTTAGAAGCGGTTATGTATATTATTTATAGTGTAGTATCTGTTCTGATGCTACACTTCGCCTTTTCTATCCTTGGTCAGTGGAAGAGAAATCCTACATGACTGAGACAATGTGTATTTTTGTTCCTATCAAGAGTGCCCCTTTTGGGGGATGCTGATTTTCCCCACCCGAAAAACCGACCTTGTGTGTAACTCTGCCCTCGTGGGTAAGCAAGTAAATGGGAACAATAGGATAATTTTAAGGTTACCAGTAGTTAAAATTCTTTTTCTGAGCGAATATTACAGTGGTATTTATTTATAGCACTATTTCGTCCTGTGGTTGTAATGGGTCGCTAAATAATCACGTGATTATTTCAGTTCGATTCATTAAATGAATGTCCAAAAAGAATGTATTGAATGTACGAAGCTGAAGTGTATGAATATAAAAAATAAGCGAACATTATTCATGAAACCGCGGCATATATGTATTGTGCAAACATCGGTCCCTGATTTTAGGCGATCCGAATGAGAAAAGAATATTTTAGTTCTAATAAATTATGTAATGCGTGTTTCTGCAGGTTACAACCCGTGTAAATGTATTGGGCAAAGAAAAAAAAAGTGGTTTACCCAATTTTGTTTAGGGTTAACGGCGAATTACTGTGTAAAAAATACCAAACTAACTCTCCCTCGAAAAAAAAAACAGAAACGATATTTGTGTACAGTAATTTAGACCCACAAAAAAAAACAGAAAGTAACATTTGGCAATGAAAAGAAATAAATTAAAATCATACGGTAGGCTGTTTTGACAGAAACGATATTTGTACAGTAAATCCAAGGAAGGGAACGTTTATAACGAAAGAAAAACAGAAAGTAACAGTTGACAATGAAAAAGAAAATTAAAGCAGTCATACAGTCGGCTGTTTGTGTTAACAGAAACGATATTTGTACAGTAAATCAGAGAAAGGGAACACACACACACACACACACATATGTATATATATATATATGTGTATATATATATATACATATATATATATACATATATATATATACATATACATGTGTGTGTGTGTGTGTGTGTGTGTGTGTGTGTGTGTGTGTGTGTGTGTGTGTGTGTGTGTGTGTGTGTTCTATCCCAACCATCATCAATGAACCTGAGGTAATCTCGTCAGCATCAGACAAAACCAAACTCTTTGCCAAGATATTTGCAACTAATTCTACCCTTAACGACGCCAACCCCCAGTATTTCCTCGTGTATCTGAAAACATGCTATGCGACATACAAATATCTGTGTGCAATGTTGCCAAACTTATTAAAAATCTTGATTCCAGTAAAGCAACTAGCCCTGACAGCATTCCAATTATTGTGCTCAAAAAGCTTCAACCAGAACTAGCGCCCATATTTACAATTTAAGCGTTGTTTTAAGGAGAAATGCTTCCTAACACCTTGGAAAATCTCATCAGTATGCCCTGTATTTAATAATTC
>NC_136491.1:137995493-138015493 GCF_053919585.1 Euprymna scolopes | reverse complement strand
ACTTGCAAGAATTGTTGCAAAGCTTTTTCTGTTGGTGTTCCAATGGATTTCTTTAACGCTCGTTTTAGCGTGTCCACGAACCTTTCCGCGAGGCCGTTCGACCTTGGATGATACGGCGGAGTCGTGATGTGCTTCACTCGGAACGTATCGCAAAATTCCTCAAACTCTGCGGATGTGAACTGCGTTCCGTTGTCAGTGACCAGTGTGTCTGGTACACCGAATCTTGCAAACAACTCGTGTAGGAACCCTATTGAGTTGTTCGTTGTTGGATTCCTGCAACGCATTACCTCCGGCCATTTTGTGAAACTATCCACTACAATTAAATAATAGTTTTCACCTACTGGACCAGCGAAGTCCATGTGGATTCTCGACCATGGTTGGTCGGTTTTCGGCCAAGGTTTGTGTACTATAGGTGGAGATTTTGCCGCTAACTGGCATCCTTTACATTTATCAATTGTTGTCGCTATGTCAGTGTCCATGTTACGCCAGTACATGTAGCTTCTCATTATCGACTTCATTTGATTTATCCCCGGATGTCCTGTGTGGAAATCTCTTAACATCCTATTCTGTAATGTTTTGAGTATTACCACTCTCTCGCTGTACAGTAACACATCGTCACATATGGAGAAAACTTCCTGCACCTTTGTGTCCGTTATAATTTTCTCTTTTATGTCCTTTATATATTCATCTTTCTCGGCTTCCCTTTTAATGTCCGACAAAGTTACGGGTAGTTCCTTAATGATGTTTGCTACCATATTTTTACTTCAACATTTGTCCGAATTGCTGCAATGACTGATTCTTCCAGATTGTGTTTCTGTGGTATCAGTCTTGACAGTCCATCCGCATGGCAAATCTTTTTTGATGCTAGATGTTGTAGCTGGAAATCGTAATTAAGTAGTATTGTACCCCAGCGCAGCAATCTATTTGCGGTGTATACCGGCAATCCTTTCTTTGATCCATAGATTGTGACTAACGGTTTATGGTCGGTTTCAAGTATGAATTGTCTACCATATAAATATCGGTGAAATTTAGTCACGGCAAAGATTATGCTCAACGCTTCTTTTTCGATTTGTGAATATGCCCTTTCGGCTGGTATCAGCGTTCTCGAAGCGTGCGCTATTGGTTTTCTAGACCCATCCGGCATAATATGTTGAATGCATGCTCCTAAGCCGTAGGAGCTAGCGTCACTAGCGACGACTATTTTTAAGTTTGTGTCAAAGTGCGTTAAGAATAATTCGGATGTTAGTGCGCTCTTTATTTTGTCAAAAGCGGTTTGACATTCTTGCGTCCAGTTCCACGGTGTATCCTTTTTAAGCAGATTATTTAAGGGGGCTCGCAAGTTATGCATTCCTTCAATAAAAGATTGGTAATAATTTGCGAGTCCTAAGAAACTCTGCAAGGTTGTTACATTATCGGGTGCTGGCATATTTTTTATTGCCGCAGATCTGTCCGGGTCTGGACGTCGTCCATGTTTGTTTATTATGTGTCCAAGATACTTAATCTCGCTCATACAAAAGTCACATTTAGTTTCTTTTACTTTAAAGCCGAATTCTTGTATTCGAGTAAATACTTGTTTCAAATGTTCCTCATGTTCTTCTAGGGATTTGCTCCTGACAGCAATGTCGTCCAGGTATGCACATGCGCACTCAATACCACTTAGCATGGTGTCCATCGCTTGCTGAAAGATGGCAGGCGCTACTTTGATGCCAAAAGGCAATCGGTTGTATTTGTATAATCCCTTATGCGTATTGATGCATAGTATTTTTGAGCAATTCTCCTCGACCGGTATTTGCAAATACGCGTCGCTCAAGTCTATCTTGGAGAAGATATTACCCCCATTCAACTTCGTGAATATTTCCTCTAGGCTTGGTAGGGGGTAATGGTGATCTTTTAATAGGGAGTTGACCCCGGTCGAAAAGTCTGCGCACACTCTAACTTCGTCATTCTTTTTCTTTACGTATACGGTGGGGGCTGCCCACTCGCTGTGTTCTATTTTTGATAGAATTCCCGTCTGTTCCAATCTATTTAATTCTTTATCAATCTTTTCCAACCCAGCGAACGGAACATTTCGCTTTTTTCTAAAAATTGGGCTGGCGTTTTCTTTAAGTTCAAACGAGGCCTTGAATTTATTGCAGCGACCTAAGTTAGTCGTGAATGCCTCAGGAAATAATTCTTTTAAATCGTCTTTTATATTTACTGTTGTTGGAGAAGAACATTCTAATTTTTTACAGAATGTATTGATTGGCTTATCCCATAGTCCGAATTTCTCAATTAAATCTATTCCAAACAGATTTTCACTATTTTTTAGTACGAATATTTTTAATTTCTTCGAAATCCCTTTCAATTTTATCGGGAGGATCACTTCTCCTTCAAATTTTATACCACCACCAGTTACCGTCCGGGCTGCTTTACTAGTTTTCATCATGGCCGGTTTTCCCAACTTTTTCCACGTATTCAGGTTTATTATAGAAACATCGGAGCCGGAGTCGAGTTGTAACTTTATTGATGTTTTAAATGTTTCCACTTTTACGTATTTTCGCCGATCTTTGTCTAATTTTGTATTTGATTTTGTTTGCCGTACTCTCTTTCTGGTGTAATCTTTATATCTGCAGCAATCGCTTTTGTGTCCCACCTTCTTACAAATGTAGCATTTTTTCTTCTTATAAGGACAATCTGATTCCCAATGCTTTTCTGCACATCTCTTACAGTTATATCTAGGAAGAGGCTTGTTATATTGTGTACTATATTTATGGTTATTATCTTTGGAATATCCCGTTCCATTGCTTTTCTTTGTAAAGTTCTTGGTTGGTGCGTATGGTTTTCTAACTTTTCTTACATATGCCACTCCGGATTCTTCTATATTTTTTAAATCCTTTTTTAGTGTAATGGCCCTTTCACAGTCCTCTGCTAGTTTCTGGAGGGTTAAATCTTGCTCAGATTCCAGCTTAGACAACACTCGTCTGCGTATTTCTGCATTTTTCGTGGAAACTAACCCTTGAGCGAAGATTAGACATTTAAAATCTTCTACCGTTAGTTCTGCAAGCTTAAAATTATCGCAGTTTTTATTGACAACTGATGCGTATGTCAAATAATCTTGGTTGTCCATCTTTCTTAGATTCATGCACAGCCATCTTTTATGAAAAAGAGATATATTTGGATTAAATAATTCTTTTAGTAATTTTACAGCTTCCATGAACTCTAATTCCGCAGTTTTTTTAGGTAATATGTAATCTACGAATTTGCTGTGTTCTGATGTACCCAATTTTCTGAGTAAGAGGCTCACTTTCTGACTATTTGGCCAATTTTACAGTCCAGTTGAAAAACATCCTCGTATCTTGTGTAGTATGCATCAAAATTCTTCTCTTCCTCAGGCACATAATGAAATGTGTCCATGCTATTAAAAATAGTTGTATGGGAGAAATTAACACTATCGACATTTTCTCGATTACTCTTTAGTAGTTCCAGTGTTTTAGCAAAACGTTCCTCTTGTCTTTCTTCCTGTTCCAATTGCAGTTTTTCTGCTTTAATTGCGCCATTTTCTGCTTTTCTTCTTGTTCCTGCTGCCATTTCAATAATCTGTCCTCTCTCTTTTCCTCGCGGTCAGCCTGTGCCTGTATTTGTGTTTGCAAAAGCTCGTTTTGTGTAGCTTGTGCTTGTAAAAATTGCATGAACATTTTTGATAAGTCTTCCATGTTTTTTTTGTTTTTGTTTTTTTAGTGTGTAGTTAAAAAAAATATTGTACCATGTACCATATACACCGGTTTGGGTTACAACAAAAAAGCAAATTGCTGTAAGCTCCTGTTTTCAATAATAATATCGCTGCTTGCAATAATATATTCTTTTTGCGAGTCATGCTGCAAAAAAAAAATAAAACAGGTTTATCTGGAATCACGAAATGGAATTGACTTTCTGTTTTTAGGCACTTACTAATAAGTAACTCTTTCCACAAAATAAAAGTTTGGGTTTTTTTTTTTTTAATCGACTCACAATTGAATAAATGTATGCAGTACATTTAGTTCTTTGAGTTTTTTTTCTCTAGTGTTTTAGTAATTAAAATACCTCTTAAATTGAGATTACCTTTTTTTCCGTGACGTTTTACTGTATTATCCGTTATTCAGTGACAACTTCAAGAAAAAAAAATCCTTTCCTTGAATTTTAGTTTTAGCTGTGGTATTTCCTTTTAATACCGACGTCAACCAAAACATTAATTAAAAAGTCCTTTAGTTGTTGTTTTGTTTACGGAGAACAGTAATTAGAATCCACTGGTGAACTTTTTTCGTAGGTTACTTCCTTGCTTTTCGTAATACGGGTCTGACCTGTCGTTTTTGCGACAGAACAAAGTTCGCTTTTCGTTTGCAAGTTGGTCCTTTAGTAAGATTTGTCGTGTAGCGACAAAACAAAAATTCACTTTTACATTCGTTTGCAAGTCGGATTCCCAGAAAACGGCGTAAATTGTCGCTTTTGCCACGTTAGAGTTTTTTTTTTCACTTGAGTTGAAACTTCTCTTTAGCGTAAAATCCGTTTGCTCGTCAACACTTTGCATTCCTTAAAAAAAATGGTCAGCCTTTGCGTTGTACCTTTTTTTTTTTAATTAGTTCTTCGTCAAACTGTTATATTTGACGCTTCATATCTCGTCGCCAACTGTTGTGGTTGCAAGGTTGAACAATAATTAGTAAGGAAATACAATGAAGACGCAAACAACAAGATAACGCAATAATAAGTGTATTAAAGAAAAGGTATATTTACAATATGTACAAATGACGGTGTCGAGTCAGAGAGTCTTGGTGGGAGGACATGTACGCTCTTCGGCGTCACTTCCGGTGGCATTTGAGTAAGACACACAAAGGCCAACCTAGGCTTGCCATTTATAGTGTTATGTTATTCGCATATGCAAATAAGTGGTTGCCACCACAACAGTTTGTTTGTTTGTTCATAATTTGATTAATATATACAAAAGGTCAATTACTTTAATACTTCATTCATTCCTATATATAGTATTATTCTTGCAAAATATACGATTAAGAGATGACCTCATTTGCATATTACATTTATTAAATAGCGGTGTGTTAATTATTGTTTATAGTGAGAGGATTGTTTTAAGTGTTCTATTTAAGTTCATTATTTAAACTTGATTTATATTGAGAACATATTTAATTTAATTTATTTTTACACACATCGATTTTTTTATAAACCGATTTCAGTTATTTGAGTTTGGAGTTATTTCCCTTGGACGCTAACTTTCTTCTTTTTCTTTTTGTTTTCTTTTTCTGTCGATAATCAAACTAAAAGTAATTCACACAAACTTTCAGGCATTATTTTTGGAATCAGTTCAAATAAAATCATTTCCGTGATTTCACAATCTAGTGGATTTTTAATTTAAAATAAACAAACAATCCAATTCACCTACGATTCTTTATTTAAAACAAAAACAAAAAAACTTTCATTTACGTTTATTTGCCAGTTTTTTTTTCTTCACATTTTTTTTACATCGTAACTGCTAATTTGTTTTCTTTTAATAACACAATAAGTCAAAACTCATCATTTTTATAGCATAAAAACTTGTATTTCGGTTAACAGAAATTCTACTTTGGTATTTTTGAAACTGAAGTATTTACAGTTTGTTTTCGTTGCAACAAACCGTAATAACAAATCTTTCTAGACTGATGGAGCATAAAAGAAATTCGCTTAAACTAGAATATAGTCATAAAAGGTGCTCAATATCCGGAGAATAGCTTCTCTTCGTATCCCTTCTGCCGAAATATCTGGTGAACAGTTTGTCACGTACGTCTGCTTTTTTCGGGGGGGGGTTACATTTTCGTGTTTTCATTCGTTCTTTTATTTTTGAAATTTTTGTTGGGGTAACGATGAAGTTTACATATAATAATGAAAAACTGGTCAATATTCTTAGTATAGCAGGTGTGGCTAAAACGAACTGCCAAAACGCTGGGTATCCATGCTAGTATATATATATATATATATATATATATATATATATATATATATATATATATATATATATATATATATACACTTCTTTTGTGTTTCCTTTTTGAAAATTAAATGTTTTTAACTCTTGCTAAAATGTTTTTTTATTTTATTAATTCTTTGTTCTGATATATATATATATATATATATATATATATATATATATATATATATATATATATATATATATATATATATATATGAACAAATGATGAATAAAAAACGTTAAAAAAACATCTTGAAAAGAGTTAAAAACATATTTAATTTTAAAAAGGAAGCACAAGATAAGTGGATAGTCCTTAATCCGCGGAGTTTCGAAGAAATACTCTCCTTCTCATCAGAGGGCAGGAATTAGCAAAATGCGGGATCGGATTTTGCATGTAAAAGTTTAGCAGACGTGTTTTAAATATTCTCTCCAGTGCTTTTTCTGTGCACATTTGAACTTTTCTTTTAATGATTTTGAACTCATTCCATTTGTGATTTTTTCCAAGGAATTCTGCCTTTTGGGTCATTTTGAACCATCTTCCAGTTACTTGATTCCTTTGGAACTTACCTGTTGGATTGGAAGTTTTTAATTCGACCGTTTTGGATTTTACCATTCTTGGATTTTTTACCCTTCACCGGACTATCCATTCATGTGAAATCTTTTTATCATTTTTCTTTTACCTACTATTCCCCTTACCTCACCCTTTTTTTAACCAAGTAAGATCTGTGACTTACTTGTGGTTTTATTAAATACTTTTACATGCAAAATCCGATCCCGCATTTTGCTAATTCCTGCCCTCTGATGAGAAGGAGAGTATTTCTTCGAAACTCGGCAGATTAAGGACTATCCACTTATCTTGTGCTTCCTTTTTAAAATTAAATATGTTTTTAACTCTTTTTCAAGATGTTTTTTTAACATGTTTTATTAATCATTTGTTCATATAAGCTCTATTTCCTTTTCGGATTTATTGAGCTTTTACATCTGGTTGAGATTACTTTACTTGTAAATATTAACTCTTTAATATTTATAATATATATTAAGTTTACCATTTTGATTACCTTGGTAAACTTATTGTAATTTTTATTTATATATATATATATATATATATATATATATATATATATATATATATATATATATATATATATATATATATATATATATATATATATACTTCGGAATAGTTTTATTTAACAATCAGTTGTTATGGAAACGTGAGATTGTAAGGTTTACAAAATATTACTGGCAGTAATATTCTATAAGTTATCCCATCCAAACAAGAATTGCTCGATATGCAAGATAGAGCAAATAAATTAAATTGTAATTCAATGAATTTCAAAAACCTCTCATTGAAATGAATTTCATATCAAAGAATTTTTATTATTCTAAGCAAGACAATGCTTTAGAAAGTTAATCTCCTTAACCTATAGGGTTTCGATGTCTACCATCTCATCAGAGGAGAGAAAATATTAGCAAATATTTATAAGGTATGCACCCTATTTGCTAAAGTCAGGGAGACATGGAAAGTCAAAGTCAAAATAATAAATATATCAGACGTTCTGTAGTAAGAGGATTTGCAGAAAAAGTATATGAAAGTTGTTTAGATCCAGCTTGCTTGGTAAAATCCATGTTATGCGTTCTTTACATCCATTTGGTAATAAGGTCGAAGTTATATATTGGGTAATCCGCATAGACCTTAAGGAATTAATGTTTTGGCCAATTTTTCGATAGTTAAAGAGAGCAAGCTTTAAAACAATACTGATTTTGTCACGTTCCGACGTCAGACATATAAACACGCACACATTTTGCCTTTTATATAATCGATTATTTAAATATTGGTCAAATCCTATTTTGGTCACCTAAATTGGTTTCAATATTACTCAAAAAGAACTTATTTTTCTTAAACTATATTTTAGAAGGAAAAAAAATTAAAAACCATTCTATGGAAGCCAGATAGACCCCATTATTTTATTATACCACACCTGTTCAAACTGAAACACGCTTATCACAATATTATTATGTGGATCTATATTTTTAAAAAATCTTGCTAAACTTTGTGACATATTTCCATTCTATTAAGGTCAGGTGTGAACACAGACCCAATAATTTTATTATACCATATTTCTTCAAACTGAAACATAATTATCAAAGTATACTTACACAGACAGATATCAAAAGTGTTTGTTAATGTTTATGGCATAGTTCCATTCTATGGAGGCCAGGCACGAATGTAAACTCCACAATCTTATTATGCCATCTGTAGTAGAAACAAATGGGACTTTTTTCTTCCTCGAATCAATGCCTCTCCCCTGTGCTATTCGGCCACATCTTGCCTAGTCAGGGGTACGGCGCATTGATACTTCCTATCCCCAAAGGAAATCGGCCAGCATCTGGTTTGAAGAAGAACAACTCATTCAGACGCAGAGAGACACCAAACGGAACGGACCTCCTTTTCTCTCTCTCTCTCTCTCTCTCTCTCTCTCTCTCTCTCTCTCTCTCTCTCTCCGCCTCGGTGTTATCTCTACGGTATCGACGATTCCACTGGAATAACTACCGCGATAATACCAGGTGCCGGAGTCCAGCTTTCTACAAGGAAAATACCACATTCTCCTCAATAAACCTTTTCTGTGACCTTTTATGAAGTTGTTGCGTTTGTCATTTCAGAAGCTTGTATCGAATTATTTATTTTATTAGGGTGTGCCCTAAAGGCATTGCAAACCCTAAAATAAACATCCTTGTTCAAACTGAAACATAATTATCAAAGTATTCTTATGCATATCTATCCCAAAAACACTTATAAAAGGTTTTGTTTTTGTTTTTTATTTCCATTCTTTGGGGAGAGGGTGTGTACGAAGACCCAACAAATTTAAGAACACTTCCCCTCCCAGCGATGGGGTGGGGGCCTTTGTGGCCTTTTGGCCAAGATCAAAGTGTAAATGAGTTATCGTATCATCATTGTTATCTTTTTTGTTTTTACACGGAAATAAAAAATGTTTTAAACAATTGGGTGCCACGTAGGACGTCCCCAAGTGTGAAAGGGCGAATGGGGTATTATGGTGAAAGAAGATTCCAGCTAAGAGAAACTTTTGTTTAGTTCTAGAGTGACAAGGATGACCAACGACCCCCATCTTCCCCCCCCCCTTTGAGTTGGCCTTGTGCCTAAGTTTTTTTTTTCATGTTCTTTTTTTTTTTGCCTGAATAAAAGATTTAATATCTCAAAGTGTAGTATCTGTTCCGGCAGATACTGCAAGCATAGACCATATGTGGGGGCAACCCCACATATAAGACCTTGGTCAATGTAGGGGCAACTCTTCATACAAATTGTCAATATCCAGCTTCCCTACTCCCTGGGGAGCTGGTCCCCATTTCCACTTCACTCCTCAAATAAAAAATCGGCCTTGTGCCTAATTTGCTCGGTGGGGGAGCAAATAAATACCAACCCCACATATAAGACCTTGATCAATGTAGGGGCAACTCTTCATACCAATTGTCACTATCCAGCTCCCCTACTCCCCGGGGAGTTGGTCCCCATTTCACCTTCACTCCTCACATTAAAAATTGGCCTTGTGCCTAATTTGCTCGGTGGGGGAGAAAATAAATACCAACCCTATATACCATGACAGCAGTACCAGCTCCCCCTTCCCTCCCCTTGGGGGAGCTGGTCACCCTTTCCTCCCTTCCACTCCACATTAAAAACGACCTTGTGTCATATTTTGCTTACGTGGAGAAGCAAATAAATATCCTCCCAACAATTTTAATAAATCACACCTGTTCAAAATGTAACAGCCATTTTTGCTCCTTGATACCTCTTCTATCATTGTCAGTTTAATATAATAGTAAACCATATTGAAGCCTATTCGTGTACACACGCACACACGCCCGCACACACACACACACACACACACGCACACACAGCTTTATTAAATATATATATATATATATATATATATATATATATATATATAGAGAGAGAGAGAGAGAGAGAGAGAGAGAGAGAGAGAAAGTAATGGTTATGTGATCCCAACGAGAGAAAAATATATATTTAAAAGAGTGTAGCCAGCAACAATTGTCGGTCTTTAAGACTTTCATCATTTTTAATATTTTTTTAAACATTTTCATAACACGTTTCGAGCCTTATTTAGCTCTCTTCTTCTCAGCAGATTTTTTGATACAACTCGTGTAGTGAAATTTGCTTTACGTCTCGTTAGACCTTTTCTTTTTGTTTTGCTACATAGACAATGAAGAGTTCACGCACAAGGAATATAATTCGGGACGCATATTTTAGATTAGGTCTTAATGGTTTCATGTTTGTATCCCTAGATTGATATTTTGACTAAAAACACAATAGCAGTGGTTCTACTCAATGAATTTTCATATTTTTGGGATATATTACTATTTTCGACATGACAAGTAAATACGTAATATTGTTTTTGTTTAAAATGACATATTTAAAAAAAAATCGATTTGTCGACTGTATCTAAACAAGCACCAAATATTTATATAATATATCTCTCTCTCTCTCTCTCTCTCTCTCTCTATATATATATATATATATATATATATATATATATATATATATATATATATATATATATATCCTAGCATTTCAGCCCACCGTGTCCCGGGTGTTAGGAGGTGTGTATTGAGCAAAAAAAAAAAGGTCAATTTTTTTAACTTTGACTCCTAATTATGACTCCTTAAAATTTATTGTTTGGGGCTCAAATCAAGTTATTAAGTTAGATCCATGTCCAAGGAACCTGCATCTAAAATTTCAAGTGTTTAGACCCAAAATTATCGGAGGAGTTTGGTAGAGTTCTCAAAGGTCAAATCGTTGAACTTTGACCCCTTAACAACCAAATTTCTGGCCGAAAATAAAAAGATTTTCCCAAATCTCAGTACGCTGTATATCAAATTTCGAGTCTGTAGACTGAAAATTGACAGAGTTATTGCGTAGGAAAATATACACACACAGACACGTTCAATTATATATATATATATATATATATATATATATATATATATATATATATATATATATGTGTGTGTGTGTGTGTGTGTGTGTGTGCTATTCATGTAGTATGAAATTATAATAATATTTTCACCTGTAACGAATGGAACATTTATTTATAGAACTGACTATCGTTGGGGTTCCTATTTACAATGCCTCCCCACAGGACAGATTAGACACCAGGGTCGTTTTTTAATGTGGAGAAAAGGAACAAAAATAAAAAATTGGCTCAGTCGTGAAGGATTTCTCCTCCACTGACAGAGAACAAGAAATTGAAGTGCAGCATCTGAAGAACAGATACTACACTTTGATCTTGTTCCGATTGTTTGTTTGTTTGTTTGCTTGCTTGCTTTTAATGTTGTTGTTGTTGTTGTTGTTGTTGTTTGTTTGTTTGTTTGTTTGTTTGTTTGGGGGGGGGTCTCTTTTTTTTAGTCAAATCTAATTTGTATTTTAAGAGTATGCCTTCCCTTCCACCTATCTTCAAGCGTTTAAAATATGCAATTTTGAAGGGGAAATAACTATGAGTATTTTGAAAGTTACTTCCCTTGTCTTATCACGGTGAAGTGAAAACGCTTGAGTTTATGATCGTTTGCTATCTATTTGAAATATAATTTTTGTAAACGTTTACGTATAGAGAGTGGGGGGGATATCTTGAAAGGAAAGTTTAATTCTTCCATGAGCTTCTTGGGTTCTTTGTTTATCATAAACAATACCTATGCACTGATTCTGTTAATTATAAATTAAGCATACGAATAAGGATCCAAGAGGAGATAACTAAGAAAATACTTTGCGAAGTTGTTTCCCTTGGAACATTTTTTATCATTAATATGATTTATATAAGGTTGTTTGAGTTGGATACGAACAAAGTGTAATATCTGTTCTGCTGCGACACTGAGTGTATTCTGTCCACGGTCAGTGAAGGAGAAGTATTTTTAGAATGAGGCAATTTTCATTTTTGTTCCAATCCTGAATGTTCCTTTAGAAGAGCTAGATTTTTCCCATATTAATAACCTACCATATTGATTCAAATGTGGGACCATAGGCTTGACGAAAAGGAGTTAGATGGTTAAAGGCCAATCAGATGCTGAAATAAAAGAACTCAGGAGTAAATTGTTCATCTCCTTCCTCCCAGTCCATGATAGTTTCTGGTTCATTCCCTCAGAACAGGGTTGTTGAAAGGCTGCAAGTTCTTCAGAGCTCGAAACATCTTCATCACCACCGGTGATGTATCAGTCATTCCCTCATCCCGACATGCCATATCAGGAACATCAGAGTCGAGTTACGGATCATGTGTTGGTGTGGACTCACTTTGAGCAGTGGCGTCAGTGATTGGTGGGTCAAGAAGAGGAGCACAAACTGGCAGAGTATGAACTGTCACCATATCACCAGCTGACGGAATGAGCTGATGATTGATAATTGCATTTGGTGGCGCCAGTCTCAGAAAGTGCCTATTCTGCAATGAAGTTCGACCATAATGAAACATCTTCACACGATCCTGGCGGTTTGGTAGCACCTCAACAATATGGCCGCCAAGCATCCACTTCTTGTCTTTACTCTGCAACAGCACGTTAAATCCCAATAACAGGGGCTGGAATTCATGAACTTTTGAATCGCAGCGATTGAACAAGGCCTCTTTGCGCTTACTGAATGATGCTTCCCTGTCATGTGCAGGAATCACCCACTCTTTGTGGAGGTAATAATGATGCGGATGGGATTTGTCACAAAGTTGGTGGTGTAACAGGATCTGAGCAGGACTCAACTTCACGTCGGGCAAGGGAGAATTCCAGTATCCAGTATGACATGAGCAGCTCTATCAGTATTCAAACTGCCATTCGTGTCAACATTATCATCGATAATTCTTTTCACTATTTTTACTCCAATCTCTGTGCTGCCATTTAATTGGAGATATGCGACTGAGGAAAGGCGGTACATCACACCTCACACCCGGAGAAAATATTTGAACTTTCTGATCATGTACTTAGGGTCACTATTGGAGCTCATCTCCTCTGATACACCATATGCAAATAATTTACAGAAAATGTATCCCAGTGTCTTTCCATTGATACCGTGTGCTTTCAGTGCATATGCACTGATCTACCCACTAAATCTGTCCATGACAGCCACATATGCGCGCGATCCAAGTTCAAAATAGTTGCTACATATTTGTTGAAACGGATATTTTGGCAATTTGGTCAAGATGAGTGGCCCAGGTGGATTTTATGGCGTGTGTTTCACACAATCAAGGTAATTGTCCCTGTAATTTTTGATAATCTGGTTGAGATCAGGACAATACACACACTGATTTGCACAAAGCTTCATACCAGAGACATCCTGACTGGTGGCATGCAGGTTATCAAGGACGACTTTGTGCAATGCTTGCGAGATTACAAGCCACTGATCTAAGAGAGTAAGACCATGGAGAGTCGATGCCGGACTGCCCAATATTCTCAGGGGTGACCTGCAACATGATTCCGTTTATCAGGGAAGCCAGTTGGGATGAGAGAAATCAGGTCTTGATGGTTGTGGTCCGCCTGTTCTGCACTGGTGTCATCATCAAACTTGGTATCGCCATATTCAAATGTGGGGCCGAAGGCTCAACAAAAGGGCGTTAGATGGCTAAAGGCCAGTCAGCTGCTGAAATGGAAGAAACATACATTACCAATAATAAAGGAACTAAGAAGTATATTGTTCAATGTTTCTAACTTTTGTCCTCGTAGGGAGTCACATAAATAGGAATATGATTTCTACTATGTTTATTTGAAATATGATTCTATGCATATTTTTTACGTATTTAATAATTTAACTTATGTAATTTAATGTACAGGGTGACCGAAAAGTCCCAGGACACTGGCCGAAAAGTCCCAGGACACTCTATTTTTAATATTTTAATGCTGTTAAATATGATTGATTTTAATATTCTAATGTTATTAAAACAATTTATTTCATTTATTTTTTCAGGTTATGACTGACATCAGTGTATTTACTGTTGAGGAGCGCTTAATTGCTGCTGTTTGGGTTCCCTAGACCACTAAATTACTCTAGTTGTTTTCTGCTTTGTTTCTAATAAAGTTCTCTTTTTTTGTTGAATATATATGTTTTCTGTGTGTTTCATTAAAAAATACTGTGTTTTATTAAAAATACATGTATAGTGTCCTGGGACTTTTCGGCCACCCTGTATTTATACATATTTTTACATATTTAATTGTGTAAACCTTACATATGTATGTATATAATAATAACAAATTTATGATAAATGTGCATATTGCTTAAATTTAACTAAAAAAAACATCTTTATAAAATTACTAGCAAGCCTCCAGGCATTGCCTGGTCGTAAAATACACATAAGTATTATATTTTAATTGATGCAGACTTCTAGTTTTTTAAAAAACAGAAATATCGTAAGCATTAAATGCAAAGGTTAAATTTCTTTTAAAAAATGAACTTAAAAAACGGAAAGAAACTGAGACATGTGTATGCAAGTATTATGTTTTTTTCTAAACAGTTCATTTCTTGTAAGTAAAAAAAAAAAACTCGAGCTGAGATCGAAACCAAAACCTTAAGACAGTGAGTCAAGTATGATAACCATTACACCAGCTTGACATGATTTTTAAAGAGTGTTTTCAAACCAACTCGTACTTAATATAAAGAAGCTGTCATAGTTGACGATCGTGCATGCGCAGTCGTGAAACAGTTGAAAACAGATAAAAATCCGGTGACCTCCCACATACCAATTTTTTTAATTTTGACCCCTTAGCAGCTTTTTAATGCGGATGAAAACAGATTAAAAAGTTTTCCACATTTGTGAATACTCACATTTCAAGTCTGTAGATCAACAATTTGTTGAACATATAGGTTGAGAAGTTTCCTCACGCACACGCATACGCACACGCACACGCACACACACACACACACACACACACATTCTCACTTTTATAAATATATAGATCGGTGTACTTTTCAAGTCATTTGCGTGTGTACTATTGTTCGACCTGATGGATTCGTGACCTGATGGGGCTACTGCATCACTTGCAGTAGTAGGGGAACCTGGGGCAAAACGAGACACTTAAGGGAAAAAGAACTGTTGAGTCAAAGGTAGCATTGACGCATAAACCATATTTTGTGTACTGAACATTCAAAGTATTGGAAAACAATGTCACAACAAAAAAAGATGAGAAATTATTTTCAAAAGAAATACAGATGATTTATTCAGCTAACTCTATTGTCCCGTTTTTCCCCATGCTTGGGGCAAAACGAGACGGATCTTGGTCTGAATAAGTCAGTCTTCACAGAGCTCACAAATGAAGATTGGGGTCTTGTTGCATTCGTTTAGACCTGCACAGCCGTAGTGTGCCCATTTCCTACAGTCCCCTTGACAGGCTACCCAGCTTTCTGCACTCTCAGAGTACAGTTCGTCACTGATTAAAATAGATAAATTTTGAATACTTACCTCTTTTGAGGTACAGGGCTAAATAAAACAATGGTAGACGTTGGTGGCAAGGCGTTACCACGTGATCTCTTGATCAGACTCCTCACGAAAGAGCTCTCTCTCTCTCTCTCTCTCTCTCTCTCTCTCTCTCTCTCTCTCTCTCTGTTTCAGTTATCTGTGGTGTCTCGTTTTACCCCACTATCTCATTTTGCCCCAGGTTCCCCTACACTTGGGAAATGTAGCAATTAATATATTTCCCTCTCCAACTCTTCATTATTGTGTAAGCATGAAACACAAGCTTCGGTAGGTAGAAAAGAATAATTATTATTTAATTATAATTATAAATCTTTTTAACAATATTTACCAATCGACGAGATGTTGCATCCCTCTGCCTGTTCTACAAATACTTCAATGGTGAATGCTCTGACGAACTGCAAACACTTGTACCTCCCCGACGTAACTACCCCCGACAAACCCGACAAGCTACTAAGTCTCATCCCTTTACAGTAGAGATCCCTAGGTGCAAGAAAGCCTTTTACTCCAATAGTTTCTTCCCCAGAACTGCGGATCTTTGGAACTCCCTTCCGGGATTCTGCTTTCCCAACTGCAATGATATGCAGAAGTTCAAGTGTAATGTTAACAAACATCTTTCTACTCATCTCCGTTCAAAATGATCCCGCTAATTAAGTCCCTGATAGTAGCCCCCTGCTTCAAAGTGGCACTGTGCCTTGTTTGGGGTGAAAATTGAATAAAAAAAAATAAAAAAAATAAAAAATGGGTACTGTCTGGGAAGTATAAACTAAGAGGCAGTCAACTAGTGTTTATGCAATGTTCACGGCTTCTACCGTTCGAACACTATGGATTGTCTAATGTTTGCGCCCAAATTAAGCGTTTATTAGTTCTTCATTTCCTTCATTCTCGTGACAGTTGTTTGTTGGCCAAGGGGTAGAGGCTTAGCAAATGGAGTCAAAGTGGCTTCCCAGCTGGGTTCAAATTTCTCAATCAGCAGGAATTGTCACTTCCTACACTGATGATTGTGTAAGTATGAAACATATATATATATATACTAGCATTTCAGGCCGGCGTTGCCCGGATGTTTGGATGTGTCTGTTGAACAAAATAAAATAAAAATGTGGTAGTAGGAAAGCAGGCTCGAATCCGTAGCGCGAAGGAGGAAAAGAACGGGGTAAAAACCTAACGTCTATGCTGTTACAACCACTGCCAAACCGGAAGCAACATTTTTTTTTAAATTAAGGCTAGACAATCTAAAGGAGAGGATAACTTTCAAAAATATCGGCGAAAAAAAATGACCCCCTCCCCCTGTAGAAAAGTGTCTAGTTGAAGGTGAAGATATTAATGTTTTTAGCCAATTTTTCTATATTTGTCGTATGAAAGGTCGAACTTTAAAACAATACTGATCTTGGTAAAATCCGTCGCCTCTATTGAAAGTTTTAAGCAGATATGCAAACATACATACATACATACATTTATATATTGGTAACTAAAAGTTTTCGACCCAAACTGACGCAAAAGTTTGCCCTATCTCTGAATACCCTTTATGTAAAATTTCAAATATTTAGACAAGAAGGTAAATTTTTTTACAACTTAGACCCCTTTTATGACCCCTTAACATTTATTGTTTGGGCTCAAATCAAGTTATTAAGTTAGATCCATGTCCAATGAATCTATATCTAAAATTTCAAGTGTGTAGATCCAAAATTGTCGGAGGAATATGGTAGAGTTCTCAAAGGCCAAATCGTTGAACTTTAACCCCTTAACAGCCAATTTCTGGCCAAAAACTGATCACATCGATTTTCCCAAATCTCAGTAGTCTGTATATCAAATTTCGAGTCTGTAGACTTAAATTGTGATAGTTATTGCGTAGGGAAATGTATTCAAACAAACACACAGACACTTTCACTTTTATAGATATATAATAGATATATATGTATATATAAAACTGAAATTTTGAAATACTTCCAGATTACAGCTTTTATAATACGGTAAAATTAAAGTCTATATAGATATTAGTATAATATATACTAGTAGGACCTGTGGAAATTCCACAGTGGACTCTTTCATACGTAATATAGTGACATTGGCATTCTGTGGATGTTCAGCATAAATAAAATCACCCTGATGTTATTGTAGATCTTTTGTTAAAACTGCAAAAGTATATGTCTAAGCTAGCAAGGACGCCTGGCGTAGCCCAGTCCTAAAATATGCTTAAATATGATATTTCAATTTATGCAGATTTCGTATATATTATTATAGAGTCCATTTTCTATCGATTCTTATCTTGTATACAATAAAAGAGGCACAGTTTTTCCCTTCTGGACCAAAATACAACAACAGATTGCACATAAAAAATTTATTATGTTTACACTATTAGCAATTACCTTATTTAACTAAAGAACGCAATTACATGCACATTATTTCGTAATATTAAAACATTACATTTATTCCTAAGAGCACCATCTTCATCATTGTCATAACCTATAGAGGAAGTAGTTCAAATTTTTCCCCCTCTTCCATAAGTCCTCTTACGATCCCATTGTACACCACATGCATATATACTTTTTCCTACTTTTCTGGGTCTAAGCCGTCATTAACTGACTAGTAATTCTTACACATAACATACTCTTACCGCTTTACTACTACTGAAATAATGATTTCTCCCTGATTTAATGGTAGAGGAATTGAAAAGACAAAAGGTCGCATAATGAGGACGAAAATATACCGTTATATATCAGCAAAAGAAATGCAATTTATTTACATAAATATACATGAAGAAGCGATAGAAAGAATGAGAGTTCATTGAAAGATGAGCAACGTTACTTGCGATTGACTGGCTAGTCAGGAACGCGGTGGTGGCCCATGGCCCCACCAGAGCGGTGTTTGTTACATCTTGACTGCTCAAAGGTCCAGCACGAAAGAGGAAGAAATGTGGGGAACAGGAAGTGACGTAGCTAGGTTGCTCTTCTGAGTTAAAGGGCGACAATCGAGTTAGGTTGGGAGTTTTCAACTCCCACAACGACGAGGAATTTGAAGATACATTACTGCACCTTGTTGAAACCGATGTAATATCTGTAGATAAAATGGCCACTGAAACTTCAAATGACTACTATGCTAAACAGAATAGTGTTGAGGATAAAAAAGAATAGCTGGGGAAATTGTTCAATGACTGAAAGACCATTCAAAGAAATAAGACATGAACTGACTCTAGAAAATGGGGTAATATGTAATGGAGACTTTGTAGTTCCCCCAGAAACACAGAGGAGACATGTTTTAAAAAGTGTACATGATGACGTATATTGTGGAGTGGCAGCTACGCAAAGAAGATTAAAATTTGAAGCATGGTGGCCGGGGTTTTCAAGAGATAAAAAGATACAAAAATTGCACAGAACTAAGGAATTTCAAAGACAAAAGAAAATACATGCGTGCCCCCGACAAGCAGAACTATGGAGCAGAGTACACATAGATCATGCCTATGTCAATGGGATAGGTCTATTATAAATATTAATAGACACATATTAAGGTTGGCCTGAAGTCGTGAGAGTACCTGATAAAAAAGTACCACTGTAAAACAAATATCAAGAGTAATATTTTTGAGAAACAGGATACTGAGAACATTGGTGACAGATAACGCACCAGAATTTGCGGTTGCTGATTTGCATCAATGGCTAAGAAAAATAGGATGCAGATCTTAAAAGACCCCTCTCTACATCCCCTCAAAGTAATGGGATAGCGCAAAGGATGGTCCAGACGGTAAAGAAGGGCATAAAAGCATGCTTGCAACAGAAGGAGACTATTACTAAGTTATAGAGCAATTTCGCATGCAGGCAGGCCAGAAAATCCATCTGCCTTAATGGGCAGACAATTAAGATCCCCTTTTACTATGTCATATGCCACAAATCAAAATATGTGGTACAAAAGAAATTGGAATATGGAAGCTGTGACAGCAGAATTTATTGTGCAGAAAAGACATAATACTGCAATATTAAATAAAGAAAATGGGAACAGTGTTCTAGCTCATGCTGACCAAATAAGATCCCAAGGAGAACAATCGGATGAGGAAATGCCTCCAGAGCTGCCCATTATTGACGTAATACAAGAGTTACTGTGGAGGAAGAAGTAGAGAGGGACGAAGTAGAAGAGGAAGAAATAGAATGGGACAAGTCAGAAGAGGAAAATCAAAATATACAGGAGGAACACTGCGATTATAGGGAAAGGCGTGATAGATCCAGATCTCTAAGGAAAAGGAGAGAGATAAAGGAAGATGTTCAGAAGAACACGAGAAGAAGTGCAAGAAGTACTCGCGGCATAAGGCCCCTCCGTTATAGGAAGATGTAGTGATATGCAAATTAAGTATAATTTACATATGAGCAGATAGCTCATGTTTATAAACTGACACCAACTAGAACAGGTTGGTTGTTGGACGCTTACTTAGCATTATACACAACAGGAAGAAAGTTTGAATATGATTGAATGTCCTCCTCATCCACTTTGCATGCCACGAATCAAACATCGTTTTATTTTTTGTTATTTGGATTATTCAGGCTAATTTATGCTGGATGTTATTTTCACAACATGTC
>NC_136491.1:137972993-137990493 GCF_053919585.1 Euprymna scolopes | reverse complement strand
TTAATAGTCTAGTCTTCTTTAATACTAGAACAAATACACTGAGGACATTACTGAAACTGCTGCAAAGAAGGTGGGTTCCCTCTATCATACTAGAAAATTACTCACACAAGAGTATATCCTGTATTTCTCCAAAGCTACCATTCGTTCCTGCATGGAATATTATTACTACATCTGGGCTTGGAAATTTTTTTTTCAATTATTTTTTGGTGAAAATATGAATAAACAATGATTAATTATATGATAATGCACGTTTATTGGCAGCTGTAGGCTGGTTCTCCATGATCAGATGCATCTGACGTTTAGCTTTGATGAGAGGAAATATGTTGTTGTCATTCTCCTCAAACCATCCTGATTTTTCTTGCTTGCATAGCTACTGTTTTCCACTGTAGTGTTGGTCATGGCGTCTCTAAGGGTGGTCTAGTGGCGCTCTACGGTGGCCTGGCCCACAGATTCTGCGAGGTGGCATTCGCAAGCTCCCTTGAAATCTTTTGCCAACTGGTGCTTGTTGTAATCATAGCATCAGGTATCTTTCTAAGTGGTCAAGGGGTAGTCACCATCAGTCTGAAGATCATAGCCTGTGATCCGTCTAGCAGTCGTCCGCTTCAGGCATGGATGTGGAGATGCAAACATCTTTTCTCTCTCTGGCTCTGGTTAAATGTAGTCCAGAATATGTCAGTGATGGTGTTGGTCACAACAAATTGATATTCCACACACAAACAGAGTAGGAGCTTTAGAAAAAGGGATTAGTTTCTCACATAAATTTTACTAGGTACGTGCAAAATGAATGGATGATATCTAAAATGCCTAAATATTTCCCCCCCCTTCATTTAAAAATTCACTAAATATCAGGAAATCAACCAATTTTTCTGTATTTATTCATTAACAATCATAAAATATAATGAACTCATTTTTTATTAATTTTAGTGAAAATGTATTATTTTTGTTAACAAAAACAACTTTGTTAAAGTTAAACTTTTAAGTACTAAAAAAGACACATGAATTTCTGTTTGCTTTTTTTTTATAAAAGTAAAGCATTGTAGATGTCAATAATTAATTTCTTTTAATATTGCAGGAACATTACGAAAAAAAGCCACTAAAGTCTGCGTTAATGAAATCAATATAACTTGAAGAAAAATTAATTCCTTGACCTATCGTCATTACCATATAATTAATCATTGTTTATTCATATTTTCACCAAAAAATAATTGAAAAAAATATTTCATGTGATTTTAATGATAAAAATTTTCACAAAAATTTCAAATGTAATATTATAATATTTTTCTTGCATGCATGATGGTTTAAACCTTAGCATAAGAAATTTGTTTTAATCCTGAAAATAAAAAAAATGAAAAAGAGACTCAGGATCATTAAAAAAAAGTTTTTAATGGTACTATTTTTAATAATATTTTAGACAAATTTAAATTTAATTTTTAATAATATTTTAGACAAATACGGATGGACAAAATTGTAATAAATAGCAAAAAAACAAAAAGGAAACACAGGATTTGCATCCTACCCACAGTATTCTCTTTAATTATTAATAAATTGTTTTTGCTTTTTTTTTTTTAATGAATAAATTGTCAGTTTAATTAGTGATTTTAATTTACTTTTTTCACTCTTAAAATATACTTTTACTTTATTTTAAAAGGATTAATTCAATTTATTGTTACAACACGATTGAAAATAAATCGATTCATGATTTAAAAAAAGTAAATAAATATTCTAATTAAATAAGCATTTCCTTTTTATTATAACAAATAAGATTAATTAAATTAATAAATATTTTTATAATCTTCAAACATAAAGAAATAAGGGTATAATAATGTTTCAATTTCTCTATAAATTTTAAAAGAAAATTGATTTTTTGACATTTTGGGCTTCCATAGAACTTATGCGCAATGCCTTTTCGTTTGTGCAAAGTCAGACCTGTTAACAAACCTTCGCTTTTGGGGTCAAATTAACCTATTTTTATGTAAAAATTAGATTTTTTTTTTAATTTAAGACTTTATTTTACTAATTCTTTTTGAAATAGTCCCCCCAAAATATTTATTTTTAAAAGAATTTTTACAATGAATTTATTTAACTTCAAAATTTAGCTGAACTTGTCAGATTTAGAATGTCGCTATGAAAACATTTTTCATTATAACGTTTTTTTTCACATATAAAAATATTTTTTTCCTTTTAGAGATTAACTTTAGGCTTTAATCTTTCAAATACAATCAAAATGGAATCAGAAACCTGCAAAAAAATTATGATAAGCCGGTTTTCAAAACCACGTCTCCCTATCTGTTTCCTCCATTAAATTCAAATTCTGAACCACAGAGGATATCTAAACATTTTATTTTAATTTTTGGAATTTTTAAAAAGTTTTCTTGACAATCAATTTTGAGCGTGTGGGTGTGTGCGTTTGAGGGGGTATGTCTTTCTGCTGAAAATATACATTAAAATATGGTATAAATAAAATTATTGCATATTTTTGTGTGTTTTTATGGACCCATATTATGATTGAATATCGACCATGTTTTTATCCTCCATTATGTCACTCCCCCAGAATTAAAATCCATCTAGCCAGAATGGCATTCATTGGTTCATCTATTCATTAGCAGGGTTCTTACGTAGCAGGATAGAACTCTTCTCACACACACACACACACACACACACACACACACACACACACTTTTGAAAAGGTAACAATGTCTAAGTGATTAAAAAAACGAATTGACAACCTGGGTGTGTTAAGTGGTAATTCATTTCTTTTGACAGAAACACTTTCCCTTAAAATGTTGGCAACCTTCATAATATCACAAATAACGACATACTAACCAAAGCAGGCATACTCTCCATGCACACACTTTGCTATTAACAATGTTTGCAATGGACGGGCAGTTCCTACAAAATGTTTGCAATGGACGGGTAGTTCCTACAAAATGTTTGCAATGGACGGGCAGTTCCTACAAAATGTTTGCAATGGACGGGCAGTTCCTACAAAATGTTTGCAATGGACGGGCATTTCCTACAAAATGGGCAACACACGCATTCTCAAGGCTCTTATGTATGGTGAACATAAACTGGACAAACACAAGAAAGATCGTCCACACCTACGTTTCACGAACGTCTGCAAGTGCGACGTGTATGCATGGAGTATCAATCTAATCAGCTGACTAGCATACGCAGCTGACAGATCGTCCTGGAAAACTCTGTCATCCTAAAGACTTACTCTGAACAAAAAAAGATACAGAAACCAGGAAATAGGGAAAAATATTCTAATTAAATAAGCATTTCCTTTTTATTATAACAAATAAGATTAATTAAATTAATAAATATTTTTATAATCTTCAAACATAAAGAAATAAGGGTATAATAATGTTTCAATTTCTCTATAAATTTTAAAAGAAAATTGATTTTTTGACATTTTGGGCTTCCATAGAACTTATGCGCAATGCCTTTTCGTTTGTGCAAAGTCAGACCTGTTAACAAACCTTCGCTTTTGGGGTCAAATTAACCTATTTTTATGTAAAAATTAGATTTTTTTTTTAATTTAAGACTTTATTTTACTAATTCTTTTTGAAATAGTCCCCCCAAAATATTTATTTTTAAAAGAATTTTTACAATGAATTTATTTAACTTCAAAATTTAGCTGAACTTGTCAGATTTAGAATGTCGCTATGAAAACATTTTTCATTATAACGTTTTTTTTCACATATAAAAATATTTTTTTCCTTTTAGAGATTAACTTTAGGCTTTAATCTTTCAAATACAATCAAAATGGAATCAGAAACCTGCAAAAAAATTATGATAAGCCGGTTTTCAAAACCACGTCTCCCTATCTGTTTCCTCCATTAAATTCAAATTCTGAACCACAGAGGATATCTAAACATTTTATTTTAATTTTTGGAATTTTTAAAAAGTTTTCTTGACAATCAATTTTGAGCGTGTGGGTGTGTGCGTTTGAGGGGGTATGTCTTTCTGCTGAAAATATACATTAAAATATGGTATAAATAAAATTATTGCATATTTTTGTGTGTTTTTATGGACCCATATTATGATTGAATATCGACCATGTTTTTATCCTCCATTATGTCACTCCCCCAGAATTAAAATCCATCTAGCCAGAATGGCATTCATTGGTTCATCTATTCATTAGCAGGGTTCTTACGTAGCAGGATAGAACTCTTCTCACACACACACACACACACACACACACACACACACACACACACACACTTTTGAAAAGGTAACAATGTCTAAGTGATTAAAAAAACGAATTGACAACCTGGGTGTGTTAAGTGGTAATTCATTTCTTTTGACAGAAACACTTTCCCTTAAAATGTTGGCAACCTTCATAATATCACAAATAACGACATACTAACCAAAGCAGGCATACTCTCCATGCACACACTTTGCTATTAACAATGTTTGCAATGGACGGGCAGTTCCTACAAAATGTTTGCAATGGACGGGTAGTTCCTACAAAATGTTTGCAATGGACGGGCAGTTCCTACAAAATGTTTGCAATGGACGGGCAGTTCCTACAAAATGTTTGCAATGGACGGGCAGTTCCTACAAAATGTTTGCAATGGACGGGCATTTCCTACAAAATGGGCAACACACGCATTCTCAAGGCTCTTATGTATGGTGAACATAAACTGGACAAACACAAGAAAGATCGTCCACACCTACGTTTCACGAACGTCTGCAAGTGTGACGTGTATGCATGGAGTATCAATCTAATCAGCTGACTAGCATACGCAGCTGACAGATCGTCCTGGAAAACTCTGTCATCCTAAAGACTTACTCTGAACAAAAAAAGATACAGAAACCAGGAAATAGGGAAAAGATATAAAAGGAAAAACAGCCAGTATATCCCCCAACTCGATCCTGCTGCTTCACCTAGTGCACCTACTTATACCTGCAACATCGGCAGCCGATCATGCAAATCCAGGATCGCATCATTCAGCCACAATCGACGGTATTTCTCATCATGCACACTTTCATAGTCTCTTAGAAGAATGTCCGACCTATATATTTTATAGTCTAATATGTTATATGTTATATTTTATTAAATTTTATTTAATTTCACCTATTTACCTACTTAATTATTAAAATTATACTTTAAACCATAACTTCTCTTATGTAACTTGAATTATAATTAATAATCATTTTTTACTAATGCCTAACTTTCTAAAGTAGATTATTTCCTATGTAGGGTATGTTGAGAATAAATTAGGTTCCTCGCTGATCTAATCTATTCTATAAAATTCTTATCATCTTTGCAAAAATGCATATTTTCTATAAAAACGAATTGTATAAGTTATTACACATTGATGTTAAAAACTGGCGTTTTCATTTGATTGGCTATCTATTAAAATTTCTAATGGTCACAGTTGCCGACAAAAAATTCCCAATAATCATATTTGTCTACAGACAAATCCCAATAATCATATTTGTCTACAGACAATTCCCAATAATCATATTTGTCTACAGACAATTCCCAATAATCATATTTGTCTACAGTTCATTTCAGTATTTACTTACTATACGAATGTAATGGTTTATTTCAGAGATTGAAATTCTGCACAGGAAGCCAATTGTGCAGAATACAGCCAAATTAAAAAACTAAAATACAAAAAGATCTTAATGATTTGTGTACTCGTCATGGAATAAAAATGTCATATTCCAAAAATCACGATCAAATTGATCAAGATTTTTTTACAAACAAAATCAAATTTCATGAGAAAATAAGAATGGTGTGTCTTGTTCCGTCATATTTAATAAATAAAAGGACAACTCAATTTGAAAAACTGAGACAGAAATAGAGATTAAATTCAGTCTTGTAATGCCTACAAATTACTATTAATCGCTAAAAGTCATAAAAAATTATTTTCTATTTAAAAAATAATCAACTTTATCAATTGACGTGATTTTTGGAATATGCCATTTTCATTCCATGATGGATATGTACATGATAATGATTCTTTTGTATTAAAATTTTTTTTTTTTTCATTCTGGACAACAACCAAGAATAGTTTAAAGTTTTTATAGTTATCTCCCCTTTTTCACATCGCCTGTCTTTTTCAAAAACGATGGATTCTTTTTAAAACTTTTGCCGCCAATTTACGAAAGATCTCAATTCGAACTATTGTCTTCATTTGGGCATTCTATGAAAATTATGAGATGATATCTTTCTTTAAGTGGTTGCATAAATTAGTGATCTTGTAAACCAACGCATTTTTGTGTGAAAAATATTATTAAGTACTTATATATCATGTTAAAATTAGTATAAATTCCTAAAATTATGAAAAATGTCACCGTAGAAGATGTGCTAGACGTATTTTTAAATAAATAAAAAAAATCAACCGCAACCGTTTTGTTTAAAAATGGCGAACCCTCAATTTAAGCTAATTTAAGTCAAGGGACATGAGTCAATTTGTCATATTGAATTAGTTATACAACACTTAAATATACGATAAAACTCGATAAATTTTTACAAAGAATATTTTTCTACTGGATCGATTTTTGTAATTTTTATTATATATATTATTATTATACTAATTTCAACGTCAAAGTCGGGGGGGGGTATTACTATTTTACTAGAGTAGTTAAAAAAATAGTTTTTCTTATAATTACTTGAATGATTTATTTAAGAAAAATTACAATAGCGTTACGTTTTACATTTTTTTTTTTTGTTGTTAATGTTATAAAACTTTGCTATATTAAATAAAGTAGTCGAAAAAAATAATTTTTCTTACAATTGTTAGTAAAATAGAGTTGCCTCCCTTAAAACATTAAATAAAAATTCCGAATTGCCATTTTGACATAACACATGAACATGTAATAATGTTTTCACCTGAAATGTGTTGGTTTAAAAGATCACCACTCTTTACAAGCACCCTTTCTGATGGCTCTAAATCATCGTCCTTTGCGTAGATCTAATTGTTCTTGCGATATTACATTAAACCATACTAAAAATCGAAGACTCGCAATATCGGTGTTGATATAGATATTAATATATAATATGATTTCTATGCGGGTTTTTTTTTTTTTGTTTTTTTTTTTTCTCGCTGCTGACAATTTTACTTCGCTTTTATCAAAGACTATATATCTAACTTAAACCTGTCCGTTTCAAAATGGCTCTTGACAAGGGACAGTATAAAAGAGTTTTCTCCCTTGAAATAAAGACCTATTCAAAGTATTATAGGTTGTTTACGTATTTTTAACACAGAGAAAGCAAAACGATTTACAATCACAATAGAATTTATTTTTAATCTCACGAATATTAACGAGAAAATGTTATTGTCATCATACCTAACCGCATATTGCAAAGCAAAACAGTATACATTCGCTCAAAAGGATATTCTGTCGACAATTTCCAGGATTAACTTCATCCTGCGTTTATAGAAACGATCGTGATTGCTTCGGCAGTTTCCTGGACCAACTTCATTTGGTGTTTGTTGAGGCCTACGTTTTAATTAAAATAGTTTCATTGTTTGATTGATTATTTTAGCGTCCTCGGTTCTTTCTTGCAAAATGCGATTATTTTTGATTTGTCAATACTAGTCATCCACGCATGACGTAAACTTCCTAGACTTGAGAAAGTACTTATCAGGAGGCTGGCTGCGATGATTTGGGCACGCTTTTTTGTCATCCACCAACTGGCCTGATTCACAAGGCAATAACACCAACAATGACACAAGAAGAGTGGTCATCAGATGAGGATTTGGCCGGTAACCGTTTGATATATAAGTTACAATTGAATACGTATCGAAAATTTCATGAAAATCTGATCATTAGTTGATTTTTGCTAGATTTTTTTAAACATGGGTGTGTTTACGCCTTCAAAATGATCACTACATAGGAACGTTATTTGAAATATCCATAATGTAAACACGATTTTGGTCTCGCATTTTCATTATTTTCCTACGCTGTGAAATTTTTTTTTTAATTTATAAATATATTACTAGTTTATTTGAAGCTTATTTTGAATAATACAAAAGTTATGATGATATTAAATTAATTTAAAGTTACATCGTGTAGCATGGGGGGGGGGGGAAATCTGTGTCCCGCGTTGTAGGTACCTATTGTTTAGTCATAAAATTTGATTAACTTATTTCAAAAATAAAGCTACTTAATCAACTTACCTGATTTTTGTTCTACGTTATTTTCTTCCGGTCACATGTACGTATATCCTACAGATTTTTCTTTTTTTTTTATAATAATTTGTCCATTTGGAAGAAACAAAAATGTTCAAATCTTTGTTGAGATCTTCCTTTAATTTGTCACCCTGAAGTACGGGTACTTGTGCAGAATAGTGTCTTTTGAAACAAACGTATTTCACGTGAAGACATTATTACATACTTACGTGCCATGTTGAAATTAATATAAATTTCAAAAATCACAAAAATGATCCAATAGACAAATAGGAAGTCATGACTCTTTTGACTCCCAATTTTTCGTCTGCTAAAATTTTAATCACCTTATTACGGTGTAGTGTCAATAAAATAAACCATTCATTCAAGTGCCGCTTGTTATGGATTTAGCTGAATACAATATTAAAAATAACTTCATGTTACCGGACTGGCGGATGTATTGTAACTATTCTGGACTTTCACCTAACAATTTAAGAAACAAAAAACATCGTAAAACTTGAATTTAACTTGAAAATACTATATTTTTTAAAACATAGCACAGTACATGCACCGCTTTATTTTACATATTTCTTTTCCAAAGGACCGTTTGAATACATTGATTGAAATTTAAAATGTTGTGTAATTATTTCTAAAAATGGGTGAATTCTGAATTACTAATTCTTTGTTTACCCCCCCCCCTTCCTATCGCCTTACAATCCCTTTTCTCGCTTCAGCTTAGTGTCTAATCGATTATAATCTGATTTTTAAAAATAAGTAAAAATAATTTTTTTTAAAAATACATAGAAAACTCTTATCGCAAACCTGAAAAGAAAAAAACTACATTTCACGTAAAATTGCATTATGAAAAATATCGTGTTTAAATTTTTTAAATACTACCCCCGGTCGGAAATAGTTGGTGCAGAATTAAAACTGCCTGCGTTTTAGATTTTGTCAAGCACCATTTCAATGTTTTAGGGGGTAACTGGTAGTACTTTAGAGTATGCTTAATTGAGAAAGAACAGTTTTCGTTCTAAAAGTCATTTAGAGTTTAATTTATGCACATTACTTTGTTGACTGTTATATAATCTATTTTTAAAAATACCCACAGTGGCTATATAAATATGGAAAATGTAGTTGATGCCAATGTTGAAGGTAAAAACAGAAGTGATAAGAGAGAATTGACAAATTCAAGACGAACAGCAGTTCTGCAAGCGTTGCTACAAAGGTCTAAAGGGTGCATCCTAGAATGAGGTGCAATCAAAGATGTTGCCACAAAATTCGGTAGAGGAAGAAATACTGTAGGCAGAATTTGGTCACGAGCACTAGACAGTTCGTCCGATATATTGGTTCCAATGGATTCTTTGAGCCGTAAGTTTCTCTGTGGCCGGCAAAAGGAATATAGTTCACAGTTGGCAAAAATAAACACCATTCCTTTGAGAAAAAGAACCACTTTGAGGTCTACTGCTCAAGCATGTGGAATACCTAAGACAACGTTGATTGCAAGGATGAAAGATGGCAAAATTCGGGCACATTCAAATGCTGTAAAACCGCTTCTCACGATAAAAAAATCCAAATGCTGTAAAACCGCTTCTCACGATAGAAAACATGAAATATCGCATTGATTTTTGCCATTCGCAGTTGAATTTAAATCGAGGAACTTTTAGAGAAATGTTTGATGTCATACATATTGATTAGAAATGGTTTTACATGACGCAAAATGCAAGAAAATTTTATTTAGGCAAAGACGAACATGACCCTTTAAGAACCACTAAAAGCAAGTGTTTCATTACAAAGGTAATGTTTCTTGCTGCCGTGGCTCGACCCCATTGGGATCCACATCGCAAATGTTACTTTGATGGGAAGATTGGAATTTGGCCATTTGTCAAACAAGAGGCGGCTAAACGTAACAGCAGAAACAGGCCTGCTGGAAAAATGGTCATGGATACAATCACGAAAATTCAGATTCGTGAATTCCTTGTTAAAAATGTCCTTGTTTGCACACGGAACAAATGGCCAAGTGGATCCATTGCACAACGAATCATAATTCAACAAGACAATGCTAATCCACACGTACATCTAATGGACCCGGTGTTCAAACAAGAATCGAAGAGATTAGGGCTGAACATTGAACTGGTTAACCAGCCTGCAAACATTCCGGATCTGAATGTGCTTGACATAGGTTGCTTCAATACAATCTAATCCATTCAACACCAAAAGGTTCCAAAGAATATTGATGAATTAATTGAAGCAGTTGAAACCAGCTTTCAAGAATTAGAAAAATTAAAGTTGAACAACATTTTCCTGACATTGCAGGAGACAATGGAACAAATAATTTTAGCTGATGGTGGCAACAATTACAGGCTTCAGCATATGTCAAAAGCACAGCTAGAAAGAAAAGGAAAACTTCCCACTTCAATTTTGATATCAGAAGAATTGAAAAGTAAATTAACACAATTGAATAAATAGTTAAATGTTTTAGCTTTTTGCATTACTTTTTTTTGTATATTTATTTAATCATACATTGTAAGAATGTACATACAATCAATTGGCAATTTAATTAAGTATAATTATTTGGTTAACCTGTAATTCCTTTCAAAAGTACTGCCTTATAAAATTTGAAACTTGTATGCACCAAGTATTTCAAACCAAACTGAAAATTTTTGTGCACCAACTATTTCCGACCGGAGGTAGTATAAATTTTTTTAAATTATTTCCAAGTAAATTATTAAGTTAAAATCTTAAGATACTAAATGTACTTAAATTTTGCTACCAAAATGTAATAATTATCCAAACCGTAGCAACGAGGTTTGTTTATTAATGCTAAATAAAACATGGCGTCAAAATTCAGAAAAGTATGGAAGCACATAAAAACTTGTACAGGCGTATCTGAAAATGACGACAGGTGGTTGGAGGGAGAGGGAGAGGGATAGAACCGACTGGTTTTCTTCTTTTTTATTTGTTTTTTTTTTTTTTCAGAGCGTATAGTGAACATTTGTATAATTTTCACCATTTTTTGATTTAATTATTTTTCTGTGTTCTTGCTTTTAATTTTTTTTTCCAAGATTATATAAAAATTATTTTGCGCTGAAA
Source organism: Euprymna scolopes (assembly GCF_053919585.1). Classification (NCBI taxonomy): domain Eukaryota; kingdom Metazoa; phylum Mollusca; class Cephalopoda; order Sepiida; family Sepiolidae; genus Euprymna; species Euprymna scolopes. Next base: position 137,979,277 of record NC_136491.1, on the reverse strand, counting down.
GTTATGCCATCATCTATGCAAGGAAAATATTATAATCCTTCATATAAAAATTATGCGAAAAATGTACTTAAAAAAAAAGAGGAAATATTTTTTGCAATTAGAACGTTTTTGTGTGAAAATATTAAATAAACAATGCTTAATTCAATGGTAATATCGTTAGTTTGAGAAATTCATTTTTCTTCAAGCTGTATCGAATTCATTAATACAGACTTTAGGGTTTTTTTGTAATGTTCCTGAAAATGATTTTTTTTTTTTGTTGTTACAATTTATGATGCTTTATTTTTATGATAAAAAAGCAAAAATAAATTCATTTTTTTTTTTTTTTTTTACTACTGAAAACCATAACTTTAGTAAAGGTGTTTTTTGTTTGAACGAAATAATATATTTTCACTAGGATTCAAATAAAAATAATGGGTTCATTATATTCCGGGATCATTATTTGATAAATACTGAAAATTTCACTAAAATTAGTTAATTTCCTGATTTTACGTGACTTTTTACTTAAAGGAGGGGGGCTCAAAATGTTTATACATTTTGGTCATCTGCATTCATTTTGCACGTACCTGATGTAATGTCTAAAACATTCAAACACTTATGTTGTTTGGGGTGAGGTGATCATGCAAGGGATATAACTAAGATTGACTAAAAAAAATAAGCATATTCTTAAGAGACAATTTGGGATGCTGAAATAATCAAACGTAAAAGAGGGAAAATGTTAGTTTTTAAAAATTAAATAAATTTATTAATTAAGGGTTTCAATAGTAACAAGAAAACTAATAGATTGCATGTTAATTAAAAACATCAATGTGCTCCGTTACGCCAACTGAAGACGCCTACACATTTTTCGATAAATCAACGACTTTTGTAGGTTTTCAGGTATCCTGAAAAGGAATATCGCAGGGAAAATTAGCACAAACAAATAGTTTTTGAGATACAAATACCTGTTTTTTGAAATCCATATCACTGGTGGCCATATTTAAACGGGCGGCATATGAAAGCAGCAAACCCTTTGGGTTTTTTCTTTTGTGTGTGTGTGGGGGGAGGTCAGCGCAATTCCAAAAGCCGTTCTTAATATAGAAAGGTTGAATGGGTTTATAACAAAAGCCGTTCTTAACATGAGGGAAGTTGGGGGTGTTTATTCCGGAAGCCGTTCTTTAATGGTGAATGCTCTGACGAACTGCAAGCACTTGTGCCCCCTCGACGTAAATAACCCGACAAACCCAAAAAGCAGTTAAATCCCACCCCTTCACAGTAGAGATCCCTAGATGTAAGAGAGCCTTCTACTCCAGTAGTTTCTTCCCCAGGACAGCTAGACTTTGGAATTCCCTGCCGAATCTCTGCTTCTCCAACTGTACTGACATGTAGAAGTTCAAGTGCAACGTGAACCGACATCTTGCTGCCCAACTCCCTACACAGTACCCCTGATGCTTATGTCCCTGATAGTAGCCCCTACAACAAAGTGGTAATATGCCTTGTTTGGGGTGAAAATGTAATAAAAAAATAAAAAAATTTAAACATGGGGGGTGTTTATTCCGAAAGCTGTTCTTAGGGGAGGTTGGGGAGTGTTTATTCCGAAAGGCGTTTTCTTATTTTCAACTTCCCCATGTTAAGAATGGCTTCTGGAATAAATAGGTTGGATAATCAGTGCGCATTGACTGAATTTTCTTGAATTTGAATTCTTGAAAGTAATTTTTTGTGGAATTAGCTAGAAATGACGTAAAATAAACTTTTGTAGAATTAACTTCACGGTTCGTCTGCGCATGCTCACTGAGCCATTTCATTGAAACAACAAATATGGCGACCAATTCAAACTACTAGAAATTATATTGCATAATACAGGTATTTAAATTTCAATTTTTCTGTGCTAATTTTCCTTGCGATATTCGTTTTCAGCATACTCGAAAACCTTAAAAGTCGTCATTTTCTTTTTTAGAAAATGCTGAGGCCTCTTTAGATGGCGCAATGAAGCTTATTGACCATTAAAAATATACTTTTAATACAGTTAAAATATATTTAACTTGCTTTAACTCGGTCTATTTCCATTATTTTAAATAAAATATCATTGGTACAATTATTTTAATTAATAAAGGAAAATGTATGTTAATTAACATGTATATAATTTATTAGACAGTAGTTGCCAATTTTGTTCAACATAACTTATTTTAACTCATGCATAATGAATTATCGTCGCAGTTTTTTTAATAATTTACATAAAATGCCGAACGGAAAAAATATAAAAAATATATTCAATTCTTCCATCTAATAACTTGCGTACATTATTTTCAGTGTCTTAAATTCTCTCGCTAAAATATGCTTAATTTCTTAGTGAAATTTAGTTACCTCCCTTGCATTATCAACTTCCATCAACATAAGCACAGAATATATAAATAAAATTATCAAGGGGAAATAACAAAGAAAATATTTTGTACAGTTGTTTCCCTTGGAATATTAATGCTTATTCGCTGTGTGTATTAAGTATGCTTTTGTACATATTTTGTAGGGATTATCTTGTCTTGGTGCGACATTCATCCATAATATTAAATTCCTAAGCGATATGTAGTTGAATGTATATTTCAGTCAGGAGAGATTTTGATGGCGTTATTTATTTTATTTTCTTATTACTTTTTTTTTACAAGTCACTTCTTTATCAAGGCCCGAAACCCACTCAAGAATAAAGATTATTGAATGGAAATTGAGTACAATTTGATTATTTAAGAAGACAGTTCAACTGTCAACAAGAACTTTTTAACATTGTAATGAAGACAACCGTGTTATAGTCAGCTAGAAAGCAGCTCCACAATACAAAGTTCCACATGTGGACAGTTCAAGGAAGGAAACTGTGTTCATTGAAGCTGTGTTTATTTTTAGACACAAATAGAGGATGAGAAATTGTTGTCAGTGGTTGGAACTTGACGAGTATGTGTTGTTAATGTTTTTTTAATTTTTTTATAAGATAGTCACCACTTATCAAGGCCCAACGGTCACTCGAGGATAAGGGTTAATGAATGTAAGGTGGTAGTGTAGTAATCGTTAATGGTGTAAATTGGGTAGAATTTGATTATTTAAGGAGATTGTTTAACAAGAACTTGTTTACATTAGACCTGAAGGCTATCATACTGTAGTCAGCCGGGAAGCAGGCCAATGGGATAGTGTTCCACAGGCGGGCAATTCTAGAAAAGAAGCCGTGTTTGTAAAATCTGTGTTTAGATTTAGGCCGAGAAAGAGAGTAGGGGAAATTGTCAGTAGTGGTTGTAGATAGTCCAGTATTTTTTGTGAAAGTTTGGCAAGGCGGGGGGTGGGGGCATACATTGGAGCTCAGATAAGCACTTACTATGAAAATAACGATAGAGCAGAGACAGGCTTGTAACGTCTCTTGTGTGGGTAAGAAATTGCAAGGAAGAGAAAAATGCATTACCTACTAGGTTTCGAAGTCAGTTTTGAACTCTGTCAAGGCATGATAGGAAACTGAGCAGCCCAGATGTGACAACAGTACTTCATTTTAGGATGATTATGGCTCTTACACAGATGGAGGAGTGCATTGGCAATGAGATATCTACTGGAGTAATAGAATCATCCAACCATTTTTCCAGCGATCTTGGTAACAGATTTGATTTTTTTTTTTTTTTTTTTACAATGAGTTCACCACTTATCAAGGCCCAATGGTTATTGTGTGTACAGTAATCAAAGGGATAGTGTAGCAATAGTATTGAAGAATTGGTAAAGTGTCATTACTTAGGGGAGGGGGCGGTTCATCAGGAATTTGTTTGTGTTGGACTTGAAGACATCCAGGTTGAAGTCGGGAAGGAAACAGGCAAGCGGAACAGAGTTCCACAGTCGTGCAGTTCTAAGAAAGAAGCTTAGTCCATGGTATCTACGTTTTGATTTAGGCACAGATAGGGAGTGGGGAAAATTATTGACGGTGGTTTCAGCTAGTCAGGTGTTTTTTGAAAAAGATTGGCGAGGGGGGGGGGCAGAGAATGGAGCTCAGACGAGCACCTGCCATGGAAATAACGATAGAACAATGATAGGCTCGCTATGTCTCTTCTGTGGGAGAGAGGTTGCATGGTAGAGAAAAGGGCATCCCCCATCAAGCCACAGAGTCTATTTTGTACTCTGTCAAGGCAGGATAGGCTGTTTTTAGCAGCTCCTGCCCAGATATGGCAACAGTATTCCATCCTTGGACATACTTGGCTTTTATATAGATAGAGAATTGCATCAGTAGTGAGATATATTCTGGAGCAGTAGAAGGATCCCACCATCTTTCCAGCGACCTTCGCAACAGACGTGATGTACGTCTTCCATTTAAGATCAGGTGTAAAGGTCAAACCCAGGAACTTATCAAAGCCTGGGGCCTCCCTTAGACGAGAGCCATCCATTTCAATTGATGCCAGATGGGGATCAGAGCGTTTATGATGTAGAGATACAAGCTTGGTCTTAGATGCATTAAAGGTAACCAGCCATCTCTTTCCCCACTGTACCATGCGCTCAAGATCAGAGGAGAGTGAATCAGAGAGAACATCATCATTTACAGCCTTTGATGTGTTGCTGTAGATGGTCGTGTCATCAGCATAGATGTCAAAGAAAGATTTTAGTATGTGTTTTGGGAGATCATTGATGTAGATCAGGAAGAGAGTCGGACCCAGTATGGACCCCTGGGGGACTCCAGCATTAATACTGTGGGCCTCTGATTTCTGCCCATCAACCACTACTCTTATGAGCCTATCGGAGAGAAATGACTTAATGATAGAGAAAACATTTCCAGTTATACCGTAGCTGGAAATCTTGTGTAGTAGGCCTTTATGCCAAACCTTATCGAAGGCCTTTGATATGTCGAGAGCAATTGCCCTAGAAATGAAGCCTTTGTCAAGAGATTCGCTAATCCTATGAGATATAACTGTTAGCACATCTGCTGTAGATCTAGCAGAGTGGGAACCATATTGCGTGTTGCTAAGAAAGTTATTTCTGCTGAGGTGGTTGACTACTTCTCTATTTATTGTGGATTCCAGCAACTTACTCATGACACACAGGAGACTTATTGGTCTGTACTGAGAGGGGGATGACTTATCTCCTGAATTCTTAAATACAGGGCATACTGATGAGGTTTTCAAGGGTGTTGGGAAGCACTTCTCCTTAAGGCAACGCTTAAACAGTTTGGAAAGTATGGGGGCAAGTTCTGGTTGTAACTTTTTTAACACTATAATTGGAATACCGTCGGGACCAGTTGCTTTACTGGAATCAAGGTTCTTGATTAGCTTGGCGACCTCATGCACAGATATTTGTATGTTGCATAGTGTGTAGTCTGTTATAGGAGGGAATATGGGGAGTTGATGGCCTTCGTCAGACAGGGTAGAATTTGCAGCAAAGTGTTTTGCAAATAGTTTGGCCTTGTCGGATGCTGTCGAGATGAACTCTGGTCCATTGATAATGGTTGGGATAGAACGCACGTTTCTGTTCAGGATCCTATTTGCTATTTGCCAGAACTGGTGGGAACCAAGCCACCACTCAGCTACTTTGGACTTAACGGATTGCGCATATAGTTCTCTTGCATTTTTTATTACTCTTTTACAGTGGTTGCTGGCGGTTCTGAAAGCAGCTTTAGTTTCAGTGCATCTATTACGTTGGTAGCTATGGAAAAAGTGATTTCTGTGTGCGATGGCAGCAGCACATTTGGGGGAGAACCATGGCTGGCTGTTAGGTTTTTGTTGGAATTTTTTAGATGGTATGAATTGGTCTATGCCTACAAGTAACCATTCGGTCAGGTCTGATACTATAGAGGACACATCTTTTTTAAACATGGAATGGAGAGGGAGATCAGATATGAATGTACGGAAGCTATTCCAGTCTGCCATAGAGTATCGGTATACAGTACGGTGGAGAGGTATGTCTGTAGATTTATTATATTTCATTTTTAACTTAACTGATACGATGCAGTGGTCGGAGGATCCCAGAGGAGATAGAATGGAACACGAGCATAGCTCAGGGGAAGTTGATAGAAAAAGGTCTAGGAGGCTTGCATATTGACCGGTACTATCGGGCACACGGGTGGGCTCGCGGACAATCTGAGTGAGGTCATAGGCAATGGCAAAATCATGACAGAACCTCCCCTCATCATCAGTCTTATTTGAGTGGGTCAGCCATTCCACATTATGGACATTGAAGTCACCGCAAATGTGAATGTTAGCTGAGGAATGAGCAGACAGGATGTGGTTAATTTTTTCTAATATACTCTTAAAGACAGTAACTCCACTGTTGTGGGGGCGATAGAGGGCAAATATAAATGCGGT